>NC_053433.1:117960373-118182687 GCF_007990345.1 Gossypium hirsutum | reverse complement strand
GTTTGGCTTCCGGGAAAAGCTGAATGAACAGAATATGACAACCCACAGGTGGATCAGTAATTATTTAAAAAAACCAAAAAAAAACAATATTTTTTAAAAGAATGATATTTTATACCTCAACACTCTCGTGCAAAATGAAAACACAAAGATTTAGAGACTTTCACAATGGAAGCAACTTACAGTGCATTTGCAAATAGGGTCAGACTGCCTCCCATCATTCCAGAACCGAAAATCCTGGCAAAAGTCCACTGAAAATATTAGTAGAAAGAAGCATAGATTTGAAACTCAAAACAGAGATGAAAAGGAAAGACAAATACATATTCATCCCTAAAATCAATATCCGATGAATTAGGGGATTCCAAAAACCACAAATAACAGAAACGGCAAACAAAACTTGGGATTTATCTCACGAAAAGCCTCTACCTAGTGTACCATCCTTGTGTGTATGAAGAAAGAAAGGACAAGAAAGGAGGCTGGGAGAAAGAGAACAGGACAGAAGGAAAATATTTGAAAACAAGGGAAAAAACTGTAGTTTATACAGGAGAAAGGAACGTTAGAAATAAGGAAAAAACGGGAGGGAATAAAGGAATAAGGAAAATGATCCATAGTTTCAAATACTGAAAGAAAAAACGTGATCCATAGTTTCAAATACTGAAAGAAATAGACTTTCTCTAAAGCTGAAAATCAAAATCTCTGACAAAAGTACACAGGAAACAAACAAAAAGAATAAACAGAACGAGATCAATAGATTTGTAACACGGAACAAAACAGTGATGTCTAACCTATAACATCTATCGTTTCTAATAAGGAACGAAACGGTGATTCTCTAAAGGTGAAAACCAAAAATCGTGACAATGACACTCTGAAAATAGAAGTAAAAAGAAGTATATATCTGAAACTAAAACTAAAACAAGAATGTAAAGAGCGACGGCAGGATTAACAATAAAATAGCCATTGACGAATGGAAAGACAGGAGACCAGAGACCGAAAGAAAACATCCATTTTTCTAAAAAGAAAGTGGAGATGAATGAGACGGAATGAGCCAATGTTTTCAAAAATTCCAATACCATAAGCGGTTTCAACTTCTATTTATTATAGATTTTGCACCTGCAAAAGAGATAGAAAGGAATCCATGAATGTGTACTTCTTGCTGCTACAGGGCAAGAAAGATACAAATTAAAGACAGTCATTTCTGGACAGGAAGAGTACTACATATTCCAAGGGAATTATTGTAGAGTTTCCCAGGGAATTATTTAGTTAAAGTCATTCATGTGTGCCTATTTCCTGATGGTTGACTTAGCAATTGGGATACTGGTTTCACAGTACTTAAAATCCAGCCAATCAGAGATTTTTCTTATGCAGGACATCAGACTAGAAAGCAGTTTTTTATACACGAGACCAGTAGGCTATGTGGACAGTCATATTAGAATGAAAGCCAGCCGAAAAAGTTTAAAGCATTATCTTAAGTGAGATAAAAGGGAGAGGAAAGAAGAGACTTTACTTGGGTCAGACCAAATACTGCAAACCTGAACCAACAACACCCCAAACCCACACAGCTAAACACACCACACTCCAAACCAGAGATGAAAAAAGCAAAAAGCAAAAAGACAAATGTTGAAGCAAAGATTCATACCTGAAATCAGTCTCGGATGAAGCAGGGGTTACAAAAATTGCAACAAAGAAACGGCAGAGAAATGAACCCACTGAAATAGAAGTAAAAAAAACATTGATCAGAAACCAAAATAGAAATCAAAATGCAAAGACAGACAAAGACAAAGTTCAAGATTCGTACCTCAAAATCAATCCCCGATGAAGCAGTGGATTTCAAAAACCACAAAAACGGTGCAGGGTGTGTGCTTTTTTTTTTGGCCTTTTGTTACCCAAAGCTAAAATAATGAGAGGAAAGAAATTGAAAAGTGACCGAGAGAGAGAACCGATAAAGAAATGGGAGGAGATTTGGATTGAAGAGATATATTTGAGGATTTGTTATGAAAACAGAATAAATGAGGAAGAAAAAGAAAACAAAAAAGGGAGACCAAGAGACAGAGAGAGAGAAAGAAACGGATAATAAATGTGCATAGATTGAAGAGATATTTAATAAACGGCTAATAAATCAGTTTTGGGCCATTTTAACGGTCACTTAGTATTTTATTTTGATTCCCCCTTTAAGATATTAAAAACATTTAAGTCTCCTGTTTGACTTCCGGGAAAATACAGGATGAACAGAATTTGCCAACTCACAGGTGAATCAGGAATTATTTAAAAAGAACAAGGACTAATGTCAAGTTTGATACAAATTTCCCTCGATTTTCCTCGATCAGAAACCAAACAGAATAAAAAGAGATGAAGAAAAAACAAGATTTTTTTAAAGAATCAAAATTTATACCTTAAAAGAAACACTAGCACTACCTTGACTCACTCATTCGGAAGAAGCTACCGCTGATTCATGAATTCAAACCTTTTCTTTTCCTTTTTCGAGAGAGAGAAAGAATGGATCTTGATTGTAAAATAAAATATTTAGAGGGGTAGAGAAATGTAGTTCCCTTTTCATGAATGTCAAGACAATGATAGAACAGTGCAAGATATAACAAACCTGGTTGGCGTAACTGATACCCATGTTTGCCCAAGCAGGCACATAGTTTGGCTTCAAATCTAGTGCCTAAAGATACAGACATAGACCAAAAGACTAAATTCAATAGTGCTGAAAATATGGCCACCACAGGTAAAGGGAAGTTTATCATCAAATAATTTTAAATGGACAATCTCAGTAACACAGGCTAAACAAATAAAACTGCATATGCAAGATCTGAATGCATTAAAAAAGGCATTTTGAAAGAGATGATCAAGGGTATATGTAAATTGAGGAAGTGCATAATCAAATCATCTAAATTAACAAATAGCTTCAAAAATCAAATAACTAATTACATGGAGCTTAATAGAAGAGCTAGTCTGTTTTCTAAGGTCCAACTAGGTGCAACATGTTATTTGGAGAATCTTTTTAGCAGCCTAAGGTTACAAAGATGGAGCAAGTAAATAATTCAACCCTATAAGAGAGCTGTATAACACACCAACGCATCACTTTACAATCGAAAGATAAGAAAGATGAGAAATAGAGGAAAAGAAGATGCACCCCATAAGAGTTTGGCACACAGAAGATTAACATGTTGGGTTATCACATGTTTTGCATTTCTTTATGCCATCCTTTCAATTGATTAAGCACAAGCCAAGTCCTAGGCACACTTTTTTGTATAGAAGCGACAAAGCCCCCTTGATTCAAGAAGCACAAATTTACATATTCACTTTAATTTACTCAAAAAAGCGCTTTTTTTACATCTTGCACCTCAAATGGTTCAGGTAGTTACAGCACCCTTGCCGACATTGTCAACACCTTCATAATTCATTGTTTTTTATTCTGGCCTAACATGCAAAATAGTGACCAACACACCATACAAATTGATTCTTAGTAAAATCCTAGTACTCATATATTTTGAATTTCACACATTACAGGTGCTCAACTTAGTAAAGAGAACCCCAAAATTTTAGGATAGGGAAAATAAATTTTTACAAAAAAAGTAATTATGAAATTAACATATCAGATGGTATACAGATAGGACACCACTATTCAAGGGGGAATCATGAAGAAGCTACCTGTTGATAAGGTATGTTGCACCAGGCTTGTTCCAAAGAGAATAATCATTAGGTTTAAGTTTCAAAGCAGTTTTGAAAGATGCAATGGCCTTATCATATTCTCCCGACAAATTATACTGAACACCAAGGACAATGTGTACATCAGCATCCTCAGGAGACATCTGACCAACTTCATTGAATAATCTAGCAACCTGTATGGCAGAAAACACTTCGATTAACACCAGAATATAACAATAATATTTCCAAAATGTAATGTTAGGGATAAGCTTCTAGTAATCTTAAGGAAAATTATATTCTGTCACCGTATGTAAAACTCTAAGTCCAAAATATAATCACTGCAGTCATGGAAACCATATGCAAAAAAGACACTTTGTAATCACAGCATTCACAACATAAGCAAACTATCCCACAGTAACATTAGAAGAAGCGGCTTACACTCAAACCAAGATTGCAATATCAAGGCATTGTTCCAAAAGACAAAAACCAACCAAAAAAACAAAGAATTATAACCTAGTGTACTTACACCAGCATAATACACAGAATCAGCAAACTCCGGTGGCACAAGAGTACCATACTTTGGGTGAGATACTTTAAAGCAACAATCTGCTCCAATTCTGAACTTTCAAACAGTATTATTTGTTTGACACTCCAAAATTTTAATCTCATCTTGATTAAAGCGATAAGCTTTCACTAACCATTTGTATAACTCATACCAAGAGCAAGAAGTACTTCCAAATTGGTAGGATCGGCCTCCTGAGCACGCATCATTGCTGCAATAGCCTGTACAGAGATATCTAATCAGTGAATTACATTTTGTCTACAAAGTCAAATATAAGGACCCCAGTAAAGACCACATAAAACTACAGGTGCATTAATCAAGAATAACAGAAGTATAAAAAGGTCTTGCATAATCCATGTAAGTCTCAAGATTATGATAAGCAGACACATTAATTATCCAAAACAATTTGCAATAAATGTGAAACATTACACTTCATAGGTTTGATATAGACATAGTTTAAGATGGAACCTTATCCATTCAAATTATTTTTAATTAAGCCAAAAAGGTTTTGACATGGTTCAATAATAAATAGAAGCGGATGATAAGAGAAATGTAATGCACTACTAGTTCATGTGACAACAAATGATAATAGGTTAGATCCAGAACATTAGCAGCCAGGCAAAGACTGCGGCCTTAAATCTGGTACTCTGACTGAAGCCTCATGCCACTAAGATAAACATGATATCAATCATATTGCAAACTTCAATGTTTAAACGAAAAATAGCTCCTTCTATCCCTTTTCAGTAAAAGTTTTCATATATAAGAAATGAACATTGCATGGTACACCATACAAACACAAAATGTAGCGGTACAAGAAAACAGATCCTTTGTGTTCAAAGGTTTTCTTGCTTGCTAAATCAATAGCTTGTTCTCTTTCCTAAAATATGATAGTATTCACAGGGCATTAGACATGATTCAAAATTATTTAGATTCAGGTGGAATTGAAAGGTAAATGGTAAACCTTGCCAGGCAAAGAATCATGTTGAGTATTTGTTTGTTATGGTTGAGTATTTTGAGATAGTTATATGTAGCTAACTTTGAGTATTATATTGAGATGAAAATGGTTAATATGTGTATGAGTGTGAATGTGTTGATTTGCTGAATGGATGAAAAGGAATCGGTATGTTTAAGCTAGCATAAAGTTGGATAATTTCGACAATCATGGATGAAAAGGAATCGCTATGTTTAAGCTTGGGGAATCCGTGATGCATTGTACAATAATCGACCTTGCGAACAAACCAGATTATTAGAAAACCAAAATACAATTACTACTGCTTTGACAATCAATATTATACGATATCAAATAAATGAAATATAGGTTTCAGGTTAAAATGGCATATAATCCTGTTTAACCCGTACATTTAACAGGATTTTAACAATTTATACAAAGGCACAATTGCTTAAACAATTTCACTAGAAATGAAGTTATGTGGTCTTAGTTGAACTTTAAGCATTATATCCATAAAAGAAATATGGGTATCAGGTTAAACTGGCAACTAATCCCCATTCATCTCAAGTTTTAGGGCATTAAAGAATGAATTTAAGCCATGGGAGAGTGCATAAGAACACTAAAATTGAAAAGAAAAGATAGTGGGATAAGAACATTACCGTGCAATACGATGAAGGGAATAGCGTGTCTATTTGGGATAAGAATCAATGTAATAGAGAATATGAGTAATAAAGTAGTTGACTGTAAAAGAGACGCCATGGCTGGTGAAATCTTGCAGAACCAGAATTTCTTTCTTTCCCAAAGCATCCAACAAGAACAACCACACCGACATCCATAGATTTGAAAAGACCAACCGAAACAATATTTCCTAGGGCTGAAAACCCAAAATCTATGGATGAAGCAAGTGATTCCAATATCACAATAAAAAAATTAAAAATAAAAAGCAGAAACGATTGAGAAGGAAGAGATGAAAACGGATTAGAGAGGAAAATTTTGAAGAGAAAGAGATGGTGAAGAAATGGGAAGGAAGGGGATTTGAAAAGACTGATGAAAACGGGCAGAAGGAATCTTCTCCTGCCAACGGTAACTATTGCTATTTAATACACCCATTTAATAAATTGATAATTGAGTTATTTACTTTTCAAAATTTCATTTAATACAGTTTTATATTCTCAATGTCTAAATATATTTATTTTTAAAATAATACTATTTATTATGTAGAATATATAAAGAATTAAAAAAATATAATTAAAATCTAGTAGTTTAATGATGTTAAATGTGGTGACTAATAAAGAAAAATTTAAAATTTGAGTTGGTCCTTAGAGATTTCAAATTAATAAATGTTAATTTTTTTATTACACGTATATTTTTAATATAACTATTTTACACTTTTCTAGTAATTCATAAATAATTTTATTGTTAGAAAAATTAATAAAATATATATCTAAAAATATAAAGGAGAACATAAATTTACTATTTATAAATTTTAAATTGAAATATATTATTTGATTGATGATTAGAGTTATCTACGTATTAAATTAGATCAGACTTCATAAATAGCCCATGCAGGCATAATTAAGCTCTGTAAGTCTATATTGGATCTGAAATTCTGGGTATTTCAATCCTATTAATTTTATTTTATTTAATATACTAGCCTAATTTACTCAAAAAAATAATGGAAGTATGGCAACTTATAATACCATAGACGAAACAAGCATATCAATGAGATTGCATTTATAGATTGAGGGAAACTATAAAATATAAGTAAAGGAGAAGGCAAAAAACGTAAAAAATTTTAGATAGAATGAAATAGTGGCGTGTCTTCTATAACCTCTAATGAACACAATATCAATGAGAAGCCCCCAAATAAAATTCACAATCTAAAGAATATAAATAATCACAGAGTAAACCTGTGACTCAGAAGGTTATACCTTCTGAACATCGTTCATGTAATACTTCAATACCAACTCTAGCAAGAGCCCCACCTCATCCCTAGCTTATTCCATAAACTGATACCACCTCAAATACAAAACTCTAATGTATTTCAATTGCAAGCATTCTAAGCCAATTGATTGGACCCAAAAAACAATATAACAACCTTTTGGATTCATCATCTTCTTCCACAACCTTCTAAAAGGCTTTAACATCTCCTTCCCCCACCATAACTACATCATTAATCCTAGTCTTAGTTTCTTCGATATCAAATTTTACATTCCAATTTATAAATCACAATTTCTTAAAATAAGAGCTCTTTTAAGTTCTATAAAATTAAGAATAAAATGCGAAAATTTCCTTTACAATTTTTCTAGTTCACCCTTCTAATATCCCTTTAAACAATTTAATAGTCTTATAAATGTGCTAATGGATTGTGACCAATGGCCATGTCTGAAAACTGCTTATTGAAAAAGAACAAAGTTCATGCCTGATTAAGGGTGCCATGCCTTGGATGTTCCTGGATGTCGGAATACAACAAATTACTAAATTTGCAAGAAGCAAGATACAAACTCCATGCTATTGTCATTTATCCATATTAATAACATCAATTCAATTAGAAAAGCCCCAAAAAATTTGAGATTCCAAATTCAAGCTCATATAATGAATGACTGTGATAATAGCTATTGACATAATATTTGATGTTTATACATTATTTTAGATAGAAAGAAAGAAACTTGTATAGGTGCTCTCCCCTACTGATGAAAGTTGGAAAAGTGTGGGCCATTAAACCAAGTAGCCAACTTCACATCCGTTCTGCATCATCTTCTAGATCATCCTTATCTTCATTGGGAATGTCTTCGCTGTAATCATCTAATGAACCAACAGGAAAAACAATGTCACCTTAAGAAATTTAATGGATTTAGTTCAATCAACGTGGACAAGGCAAAGTTATAGCATTGCGTATGATATGCACAAAGCTCAAAACATTAGGCGCATTCAATGTTCTACCTTGGTTGAAAGCAAATGATCAATTATCTATCCCATTAAACTATATTGGAGAGCATCAGCACCATATTAAACACGAGAAGCAAAAGGTATTCCTAGATTCATGTATACTCTAGGTTTGACTGCATCACAATGAAGATTAACAAAAAGCTGCTAAGTACCATATAAAGGGACAAGGCATCAAAACTGAGTGGGACAAGGTAAATAGAAAACTCTTTACCCTTTTGAGGCAATGAAGGAGGACTATCCCTTGAGTCCGATGCATTATCAAAAACATAAGGAAGATCTAGTAATTCCAAAAAAGATACAATCTGAGGGTTACGGGGAGAACCTACAAAAGGTGAGAAAATTTTAGTAATTAAAAAAGAAATTGAGCAAAAACAAATTGCAAAAGTCATGATTATTCTAGTTGCAAATCTAAATAAAAAAGAACGCATTCACTAACAACAATTAATTGAGAGCTAAAAGAAGATAAAAAATGAAGGATAGTGTTTCATAACCACTGTGACAGTAATATTGAGATGCCTATGGTATAAATATGCAAACATATATGGTAAGTTTCTTAAATCCAAAAGATAGAACCATTAATGGAGATACTATTAGCACCTCAAAGAAGGAAAAGCATCAAAATATCACCTATTATTTACCAGAAAAAGTAAGAATCAAAGGGTTTGTGAGGTGGAGCTGTTTGAGAAAACCCACAAGGTTTGGCTCCTCTGTCTTCCATCCTTCTCTTAACCCATTGACGACAATCTTGCATGTCGAGCTTTGTTCTCCTACCTATTAGAACAGCAGTTGTCAGCTCACAAGTTCTTGTAGAGTAATAGTACTTGCAAAAATAGAAAATTGCACATTTTCAAATAAAACATTAGTCCACCCCACCCAAGAGAGAGAGAGAGTGAGATGAGTGGCATGGTCAAAACAAAAATGTCATATATACACACACCCAACGTAATACCAATCATATTACAAACTTCAATGTTTAAACGAAAAATAGCTCCTTCTATCCCTTTCCAGTAGAAGTTTTCATACACAAGAAATGAACATTGCATGGTACACCAACATGGCTATCAAGCCAGCAAATAAAACAAAAAATGTAGCCGTACAAGAAAATAGGTCCTTTGTGTTCAAAAGGTTTTCTTGCTTGCTTAATCAATAGGTTGTTCTGTTATCTAAAATATGATGGTATTCACAGGGCATTAGACACGATTAAAAATGATTTAGATTTAGGTGGAATAAAAAGGTAAATGGTCAACCTTGCCAGGCAAAGAATCGTAACCAAAGATGCTGAACAGATGGCTGAATTAGACAAGCAGTCACATCTCTTAATAGAAATTCTTGTAGTATTAAAGAACACAAAAACAATGTCTTTTGGTGTAAGAATACACAGGAACTATCCAACTCTGACAAACTAGAGCAAAGTGGATTACCTGCTGGTCATCATCATTTTCAGCATGGGTTATTCCTAGCAATCTCCAACCTTCAGCATTCTCAGGATTTTTCATAATTTCAGCCTCTAGGGCAAGCACTGCTTCACTCAAAAGTCCTTTCCTGAATAGCTCTTGACCTTCTTTTAAAGGATTTTGATGACCAACATATGGATTCATATCAGAAAATACATAGACACCCCTTGAAGCGTCCGACCGCTGAGGAACCTACAAGTTCTCACAACCAAAACAATCATGTAGAATTAAGAGAGGTTATAAAGTGAACTTCTTCAAGGCTACCACACTTACTCATCATAAGAATTTGCCCAGTTATCAGATGAACTATCTCCCAAAGCCCCTCACCAACTTGACTATCAAATTCTTCTGCCCAGTCATCAACATGCAACTTTGAGAATTCATTGACCCATTGATCATCGACAGACTCTTGTTGCAATCTTTCAGCACCAAATTCATTGGCCCAATGGTCAGGTCCACGGAAAACCTATTAACCATCAAGTCAAGAACATTTAATGAAACGAAGAAAATTAGAATATTTCAAATAAGAATAAGAGCTTCGCACGGTTTAGGAGTCTCAAAATCATACATAACACGCAGAATCATTAGTTGCACTTCGTATCCTGAATAAACAAATCAAAACACCCTAGTTGTTCTCATACAGTAGCAAACTCCTCAGCCCATTGATCAGGCTGAAGAAAATCAAAGAACCACCAACCAGAGTAGCAGATTCTGTATAATAAGAACATTCATACAAATTACAATGTTTTTAGCTGGTTTAATACCAAACAGAGATATACAATTACAAGAATCATCAGTGACAGTTTATCTTCTAACTTATTATAATCAATAAAGTCTCACTGCTGAATTTAGCAGTAAACTCCATGACCCATTGGTTTGGCCCATAGAAATACTAAGAACCACCAAAACAGTGAGTAGCAAATTTTATAAATAACAAATATAGATAATCTCATATAAGATTTACAGGTTTAGTTGATTTAAAAGTTCAACTGAAGATGTAATAATACAGAATCATTAGTCATTCACACTTTATTTGCTAAATTATAGTAGATATATAGATAATAGCACTAACCAAACCATCATTATCATTTGGGACATTCTCCAATCATCTAAACTAGTTTCAACCACCTAGGGTTGGTGAATGTGATTACTACCTAAGGTCAGTGATGTTAGTTCCATTTTAGTCTACGTAGGCAAGGCAGAAGAAAAGGAGGAGGAAACTGCTAAAAGGAATTTATGACTGATTATCAGGACATATTAATATATAAGCTTCTTTACCTTCCACAAGATCTCTACTTGCCTCATCATGAGCAAATTCATCAGCCCAAGAAGCACCTCCATTGTACTGTTGCTGATATTCTGTTGCCCAGTTCTCTGATGCTGGTTTGACCTGATTATCATCAATGATAAGTTCACATCGACTCATCTTGGATACAAATTGAAGAAATTTTGAATTCTGCATGCCCCAAAACATACAGCACATAAGTGCATATATTAACTCATGCATAGTAACGATGATACCATTAAGAGCTATCTTGACACATTGCAAGTATTTAGCCAACCAGTTTTAAGTAACCCGAAACTTAGGATCACTGTTTTGAGAGAGTGTATGTGCAAGCATCCTAGTCTGCTGAATTGCAGACAAACTTTCTATATTTCCCCCTCTCATTTGATCTACAGATGTTAACTGAGCTTGTTCCTGTATGTTTAGCTCATTAATTGTGTTATGCAAGAAAAGCAGGCTAAAAGGTGACATGCATGTAAAGACTACTCAAAGCACGAGATAGTAGCAGAAAGAAAAGGAAAGATAAAGCCAATTTGGAAGGTATATCCATCTGCAATAGCACAAGGAGTTAGATATAGTTCCCTGGTAAAAACACATTAGCATGTCCTTTCAAATTTGCACATGATGCATTGGTAGAGAAACCTACATATCGAATAAAGCACTGAAAACATACTACTGAAAGAAATGAACGGGTGACTCAAACGTGAAAATAAGATTGAAGATAATTTCAAGAGACATACAAAAATGTTGCTAAATTCCTGTTGCAAACGTGCAGAGCATGGAGGTCATAGATGCAGGTGATTATGACATAGAAAACAAATGAACAAGCCTTGGATACAAAAATTGCAAATTCTAACACTAAATTATTTCATCGGACATCTTGGAGCCTTATGTTTGTTTCATTACACACCTTACAAGTTTTTTAGTGATTGCAATAAGTTGATGGATTGAAATAACTTGGTGATGAGCTTTTTAATTCTAGACTCGGTGACATACTTTCTGTTCATTGGGAAGGTAATCTATTTTGACACAACGAAGGAGGGGTATATGCAATTTAACTCTAAAGACAATTTCTTCCAACAAGGATGAATAATGGATATTGCTTTAAGCTTTTATTAGGGTTTTGCATTGTACGGATATATTTAGAAGCTCAATTTATCTCATGGATTTATGGCCTATACCTATCAATACTTGCATATCAAGTTTTAAGGTTTTCCTCAGCATTGATGTTCTTTCAGTTCCCCTTCTTATAACCGCTAAGACTCTCTTAGTCTTTACCACCAGAATTTCTCGATACAATTTCCATTTAATTTCACTCCTATTTGCCTTCTCTTTCTTTTCCTCATACAGCATCAAGAGTGAGCAAAACGCAAAAGGCAAATCAAATTGACAAAACTTGAGTAGCATTCTTTTAACAATACTCCATACTTTTTTTCCAAATTAATACCCAGCCATAATTGTAGTTTCCTCTATGATAGAGGGCATAAACGTTTACTGCTCAGTTAGTCATGAGGACAAAAAAATTGTACCTTAGACAAACCAGTTAGGCCATCATTTGATTTTGGAATAATTAAAATGTGCATGGGAGCCTGGGGAGATATGTCCCTAAAAGCTAAGACCTACAAACAAAAAAAAAAAAAAGGCAAACAAACATAATGTTAGCGCAAATGAATGTCAAATAAACTTAAACCTAGCAGAAAAGAATTAACATATTAACCTAAAGAAACAGCAAGAATATATTCGTGTGAACCTGCCCCCAAACAGATAAATAATAAAACTAGGTCATTCTCGTATGCAACTGACGAGGTGAATGCATGATTCATACAGAAAATAATAACATAAATTAACATTAAAAAAAACTATAATCATAGCTGAAGATTTTCATGCTTCTCTAATTAAAACTTTTGATATTTTGTTATCACGTTTCACTTAATGTTGATCAAATATCAGATATCAGCTAGTGTTAACAGAAAGGACAACGCATTATCTTTGATTGTCACCTATTTAACTGCTCAACATGCCAAAAGCCCAAGCCAGCCAGACTAGAAGCTACAGAGAAATGAAAGGGCCTAAGCTCGAGCCTAACCCAAAACTAAGGCTATTTCTTAGCAAATTAACATGAGAAAACATCGATCCATATTTGGAGATCAACCAAATCCAATCGAACCAAATTGACTAGAAAAAATTAAAAACCCTAACTCAAAATTGACACAAAAGTCTATCAAAGATTATTCAAACTCAAGGAAACTTTCCAATTGCTACATAATTGTAAGCAACAGACTAAAATGAAAAAGAAAGTTACAAAAATATGATAAAATGAAAGAAGATAAGATTCACTTGATAGTTCCAAATTAAGTAGTTCCTGGAGAGTCCAAGACTTAGTACGATAACAAACTGTTGATGACCTTCTCATCCAGGTCCTTATGGAATTAATCACAATTCTATAAAAATATTTGTAAAATATACCAAAGACCTTAAGTTATGTTCTAGCATCTCCAAATTTAGGTCTGAGTGATAAATATAAATTTGTGTATATTAGTAAAAAGTACATATAAGAAACTAAAAACAGAGATGAAATAAAAAGACAAATTTTAAGTACATATTCATACCTGAAATGAATGTCCGATGAAGCAGGACCAACCGTTTTTCACTATCCTCAAAACCCTCCTACTTTCCCTTTTGCTTTGCTTCGAGTGATAAATAAATATATCTGAAAAAAAAAAGAGATGATAAGGCAAAGACAAAGAATTTATAAAGAAGAAAACAAAAATATCATAAAAAAAAATCAAATGAAATACAAGTAATAAAGAATAGATCTGAAACTAAAACAAAAATGAAATGGCAAAGACAAAGACAAAGTAGAAGTCATGATTCATACCTGAAATCAGTCACCGATGAAGAAGAGAATTTCAAAAAATCACAAAAACCAGAAACGGCAGAGAAAACCTAGAGTAGCGTCTTTCTGTGTTTTTTTTTTTTTTGGCATTCGATGACCCAAAACTAGAAAAAAATGAGAGGAAGAAATTCGAAACAGACACACAGAGAGAGAGGGAGTCGGCGAATAAATGGGGTGCTATGGATAGAAGAGATAGATTTGAGGATTCAAATTTCGAATAGGTGAAGAAACGAGGAAGCTATGAATGGAAGAGAGAGAACTTAATTTTCTAAATCCCCATGTGACAACGGTAACATTTATGGTAATTAATACCCTCTTTAATTTTTTTTTTTTTTTGAGAAATTAAAGACAAAGAAGGTAAAGAGACTTAGGAAAAAAAAGTGGGGAATCGGGATATTCCAAAAATGGGATTACCCGAGCCGGGATATACCCATACGGGATAACAACGAACCGGGATATCCCTGGAACGGGATATCCCTGCCCAAAATAAGTATGACAGGTTGGCCGGTCCAGACATTAAAAAATAGCTGAACCGAGAACTAAAACCAATAAACCGGAAGCCAAAAATTCAGAACCGGAATAAAAAAAGGCAGGATATCCAGAGAATAGCTTATTCCGAGTCGGAATATGACAGAGTTAAAGCCCGAACAGAATAAGAAAGAAAATTAACAGCCAGTAAAGGAAAAAAGACGTTAGAAAAAATTAAAGGGAAATTGGAGAAATTAAAAACATTTAAGTCTCCTGTTTGGCTTCCGGGAAAATGCAGGATGAACAGAATTTGCCAACTCACAGGTGAATAAGGAATTATTTAAAAAGAACCAGGGACTAATGTCAAGTTTGATACAAATTTCCCTCAATTTTCATCGATCAGAAACCGAACAGAATAAAAAGAGATGAAGAAAAAACAAGATTTTTCTAAAGAATCAAAATTTATACCTTAAAAGAAAGACTAGCACTACCTCGACTCACTCATTCGGAAGAAGCTACAGCTGATTCATGAATTCAAACCTTTTCTTTTCCTTCTTCTTCGAGAGAGAAAGAAGCTAATGACAATGGATCTTGATTTAACAGAGAGAAACTTTGGGTTTTTATTTTATAACATAACAATATTATAATATTTTTATTTTATTTTCATCGATAAAATAAAATAGTTAAGAGTAGAGTAATTGGAGCTCCCTTTTCATGAATGTCAAGACAATGAGAGAACAGTGCAAGATATAACAAACCTGGTTGGCGTAACTGATACCCATGTTTGCCTAAGCACGCACATAGTTTGGCTTCAACTAGTGCCTAAAGATTCAGATATAGACCAAAAGACTAAATTTAATAGTGCTGAAAATATGGCCAACACAGGTAAAGGGAAGTTTATCATCAAATAATTTTAAATGGACAATCTCAGTAACAGAGGCTAAACAAATCAAACTGCATATGCAAGATCTGAATGCATTAAAAAGGGCATTTTGAAAGAGATGATCAAGGGTATATGTAAATTGAGGAAGTGCATAATCAAATCATCTAAATTAACAAATAGCTTCAACAAATCAAATAACTAATTACATGGAGCTTAATAGAAGAGCTAGTTTGTTTTCTAAGGTCCAACTAGGTGCAGCATGTTATTTGGAGAATCTTTTTAGCAGCCTAAGGTTACAAAGATGGAGCAAGTAAATAATTCAACCCTATAAGAGAGCTGTATAACACACCAATGCATCACTTTACCATCGAAAGATAAGAAAGAAGAGAAATAGAGGAAAAGATGATGCAACCCATAAGAGTTTGGAAAACAGAAGATTGACATGTTGGGTTATCACATGTTTTGCGTTTCTTTATGCCATCCTTTCAATTGATTAAGCACAAGCCAAGTCCTAGGCACACTTTTTTGTATAGAAGCGAAAAAGCCCCCTTGATTCAAGAAGCACAAATTTTACATATTCACCTTAATTTACTCAAAAAAGTGCTTTTTTTTACATCTTGCACCTCAAATGGTTCAGGTAGTTACAGCACCCTTGCCGACATTGTCAACACCATAATTCATTTTTTTTTTATTCTGGCCTAACATGCAAAATAGTGACCAACACACCATACAAATTGATTCTTAGTAAAATCCTAGTCCTCATATATTTTGAATTTCACACATTACAGGTGCTCCAACCTAGTAAAGAGAACCCCAAAATTTTAGGATAGGGAAAATTAATATTTAATTATAAAAAAAAGTAATTATGAAATTAACATATCAGGTGGTATACAGATAGGCCACCACTATTCAAGGGGGAATCATGAAGAGGCTACCTGTTGATAAGCTAATATTGCATCAGCACTCTGCACACAGTTGGCTTGTGTTGCACCAGGCTTGTTCCAAAGAGAATAATCATTAGGTTTAAGTTTCAAAGCAGTTTTGAAACTGCTTTAAAAGAAAAACTGCTTGAAAAAGTTGGGATAACTTAATTCTAATATGTTACCTGTAACCTCAGATCTAAGAGTTTCACATGAACGTTGCACTTGTTCGATGCACGGTGAGAAGGAACACAGAGTTCCATCTTGTTTCAACATGTTTCAAGCTAAAGGAATGGCTAGCCAAGGTTCCAGTAGGTCCAGAAATACGGAGTCAGCCAACCCATAAAACTGATTGGGAAATACCTCACCCTGAATATCTCGGACTCCTATGGTAACTAAAGTGCTTATTCCAGTCCTCTCGAAGTCTTCTCTGTTTAAGGAGTGAAAAATTATAAAACATTCCTTCTTTCACGAACCAACACAGAAGAATCAAAGAAAAATAAACAACCATCCTTGGATCTTTCTATTATCATTTAGACAAACGGAAACCATATAATGGGACAAAATATGCATCATAAATGAGTCCTACGCAAGGTTCCACAAAACCGAGATAATTTTGAGACTACGAAGCATGACAGCAACAGAATGTCGTATTTCAAAGAATACATCTACCTGAACAGACTTCTTAAATCCACCTAGAATTCAAGCTCAACCTAAGCAGTTTCTAAAATCATATTTCATAACAATCTTTGAAACCAAAATTTCATAACAATGCACTCACTAATGAAACTAATAAAGATCTGTAAACCGAGACAATTAGAGACAATGAATAATCACGGCAACAAAATGTAGATCTATGAAGACATCAACTAAAGATAACCCAGTATTCAAGTTTAACCTAAGGAATTACTATATCATATTTCATCACAATGCACTTTTGCAAACAATAAACACTAAGGCTTACCTAGCTGAGGCAGCCATCTGTTAATGGAAATCAAAGGTATACACATGTCCTGTTGGCGCCACAGCCCTTGCAAACGATGTTGTTAATGAGCCACTACCAGTCCCGGATTCAAGAACCAAACAACCCTGAACTACTTCCAAGTACATAATCACAAAGCTAATATCCGCAATATAAAGAATCTGAGTCCTATGACTTAGAACCAAAGTCCATAACTCCGGTGTCGAAGCCAATACGTAAACGAACCCACCTCTGTTGCTGAAAATTATGGAACCAAATGGCTTCCCGATCCAATCTGAATGTTTAAATACACCGAAACGAATTTGAAGAACCGAATTCTCGCACACTTTAACAGCTTTCATGGTATCATGCCTCTCATATACAATAAAAAAATCTCCATCTCTAATGCAGTGATTGAACGGTATCTTCATCGAGGAATCAATAAGCAATATCTTTAAAAGACGGAAAACACATTCAATTGAAGACACAGATGATGTTGGACTAATATGCAATTTCTGCACCAAAATTTACTCCCCAAAACGAAAATATTTACCACATACCCAAAGTTCCATTAAGAATAAACTATCACCTAGAATGCCAGGAAGACCCGCGTTCATTAATATATACATGTATATAAATAGGAAAAGAGCATCACCATTGTCAATGGAGATACCCATTATATTTGTAGTTTCTAAAGGTCACTTTCTCGAGCCAGTTGCATTCTTTCTAACTCTTACTTGAACATGAAAAGCCCTGGTATCTTCTTTTTTTTGTTAAGACAACTTTCACTAATAACCGACAACACTCACAAAAGCAAACAAAGGACAAAGACATTTCAGAACCAATATGTAGAATTAAAACATCAGTAGCACAAGTCAACCAAAACTCAAACACCAAGTAAGAACAGACAGCGCCAGGACTTGGAAATACCAATGATCGCACAGAGAACTAAATAAAAAAGAACAAATATCACCATCAAGCCATGAAAATACTTCCCTTCAAAAGCCAACCTTACCTAATACATCTGCTATCTCATTTCCCTGAAAACATTTGACCAGCTGACTGACCAATTAATTAACCTAATAATTTCAAGGCATAAGGCCACTTCCACGTTCATTCCTTAGAATCCATCCTCTTAAATACAATCAGCATCCCTCAAAATTCCAAAAAATTCTCATCTATTACCCTTAGCAAGACCGCTAGTGAAAACAAATTAAACAAAAATAAAAAACACAGCCCTTTATATAGACAGCTCTTAACACAAACAAAAGAACCTCTACTCTCTGTTGCACTAATTTATTGATTTATTGTAATAGTTAAAAGGTAACAACTGGAACTTAAAGGGGAAAAAAACAAGAAAACTCAGCTGTAAGTCTGCAACATGCAGCTTAATTAAAGTCTATTTCGATTATTTTGATTCTCGACCATTTAAATGTCCAAATTCTTGCTTCCAATAAGCTTGTGCTTCTTCGAGTGTCCAAAATGTCCAAATATGAGACTCAGCTTTCTCAGGAGCCTCCAGAATTTCCTGTTTTCAGCAGGACCAGTTCATTATTGGGGAACAGACAGCACAGGTAAAATGCAACTGCAATTTAAGTTTTTTCTACATGGAAAAACCAAATAGTTGGGCTGTCAATAAACCTCTCTACAGTTCCTAGTCATCGTTCCGTTTACATGAATGTTATCATCATTAGCATTCATAAAATGACATGCTATGTTTTCTTACTCAGCCCCTTCATTTCCCTAAAGCCATGTTCAACACTTATTCAAAGAGAATATAACCTAAAATTTTGTACTATAAAGAGAAATGGATATAACTGTCTATTTAAAAACAAGTGATTTAAATTTACTATTTATAAATTTTAAATTGAATTATATTATTTGATTGATGATTAGAGTTATCCGCCTATTAAATTAGATCAGACTTGATAAATAGATGATATTTTCCTTAAGGTAAACTTAACCTTTCAGATTTGAAATCTATTTTTTATATAATATAAAATTTATAAAAAATAAATAATATATTTATTAATCAAAAAATTTAAGGAAACCCCTCTGCTGTTCTTCTATCTTGAAAAGAGCATAACAAGATTTGGCCTTTAGAAAAGTTATATTCAATTTTTATGAATTGAAGATACAACATTTTCTTAAATATTACAATCATGATGTGCTTAGACACAGATAAAATTAAGCCTATTTTTCCAAGCTTTTGTTTTGCTTAAGTCCTGATGGTTTTATGTGTTTTTGCATATTAATAATAACCCAATACTTTAAGAAAACCCTAAACCAACGTCTGGATATCCTTCAAATGGGATATAACCAAGCCGGGTTATCCCTCTCTTGGATATTCCAAAACCGAGATATCTCTGGAATGGGATATCCCTGCCTCGAATAAGAGTGACAAGTAGTCCGGTTTGTGGAGATATTCTTCAGGGCCTTCAATCTCCCTCCATAAGATAAATAAGATACTCAAATAGCTAGCCTAGTTTGAATGAATATACTACAGAATTTAATGCATTAATAATCATGGGGGAGTTTTTATTGGGTAGGTTTGAAAGGTAAGGTTGATACAGGCTCAACCCAAAAAAATAATCTAAAATTTTTGTAAAAACTCAGCCCGTGCATATTAAATTTTTTAAAAACCCCAAACCGAGATAGTGACAAACCGGGATATCCAACCTTAGGATATCCCTAGAATGGGATATACCTGCCATGAATAAGTACAAGAAGTAGTCCGGTCCAAATAAGAAAAAAAGCTGAACCGGACACTAAAACTATCAAACCAGGCACTAATATTTGTGAACGGAGATAGCATAGAAGTGGGATATACCCGGAGTAGGCTATTCACTTAAAAGAACCTATTCAGCTAATATACAGAGATACCAGGGGTCTACCTAAAACTTCCAATCAAAATCCATTTGCAAATCATACCCAACAGAACTCAGACAATCCCAACTATTTTAAAGAAAAAAGCACCTAGCAGTATGAAAAAGAAAACATACATGCATACACGAATCATGACAATCTCCATCGTATGTGATCAAGAAACCCAAATCGACAAAAACCTTTGCAATTAGCAAGTCGGTTGAAATTCTCCAATTCTTATCAATATCAACAACCATCCCAATTAGATTATTATTATTATTTTTTTAAAACTAAATTACAGACTTTTTGAGAAAACTAAGAAACAGAATGTCACAACTCACAACAAATTTAAAAGACATGTTATCCAGAAAAACTACCAAATAAACTCTCGGCAGTGGGCATGTACCATAGATCTAGATCTAGCTACCATTTTGAAACCAATGGCCATGTCTGAAAAAGGGTGCCATGCCTTGTCCGATGTTCCTGGAGTTTCAAATACTGAAAGAAATAGACTTTCTCTAAAGCTGAAAATCAAAATCTCTGACAAAATTACACAGTAAACAAACAAAAAGAATAAACAGAACTATCGAAACCATTTTTATTTGAAAACGGAAAATCGACTTTTGAAAACGAAAAGTTGGGAGTCGCCACCAATCGTTTTTAATAGGGTGTGATTGGATCACCTCAAAACACGGTCGTTTTTAATAAATAAATAAATTTTTCAAAACAACGATTTTGGTCTGCAAAAATAGAAAACTGGTTCGAGAGTCAGTTACGTACGAGGAAGGATTAGCACCCTCGACACGCCCAAAATTGGTACTTGATTGATTATTTACTGTCTTAATGTCGAGAATTAAAGATTTGGATAGAGTTCAAAACGCGATCCTCCTTTTATTGGCTTTTAAAACATTTAGGTAAGTCAAATGTGTATTAAAGACCATCTCACCTCAAGGTAAAATATTACATCCAGTACGTTAGAACACAACATTTTTGACCCTCAATTGTGAGCTTGCCTTTAAAACGTGCGTTTTAGCCTTAAGAGGATATTCGAATATTCAAAACAAACAAATAAAGCGAAGCCCAGTACATTAGGGCACGATCCTTTGAATTCTTTAAATATCGAACATTGCCTTTATTTTAAAAACAATTGAGAATAAATCTGTGAATAAATAAATTTGGGCAATTAAAATTTAAAAAAACGAAAATAATGGTATGTCACATGCAAATAAAATTACCATAATAAGCTGAACGATGCATATTAACAATAAAACATAGTGGCAAAAAAAAGATTTAATGACAAATAATAAAATGGTAGTGTAACATGTTAATAATGGTGCAAACAAAAGAAATAAAAACAATTATATAAATATATAAAACAGAAGAAAATAGGAAAAAGGATTCCTACAATACACATATTAATAATAAGAAAATAGTCAAAATAAACAGAGTATAATTTTAAAACGGGATCTTCAAAAGAAATAAATTATATATATGAAAATATAATATATATACATAGATAAAGAAAGGATCTATACAAAACAAAAAAAAAAAGAACCCGCCCCCTTTTACAATGGTTTTGAATGGCTTTTATAGCCAACTTTTACAATAGTTCATTGGGAAGGTCATCTATTTTGACACAAGGAAGGAGGGATATATGCAATTTAACTCTAAAGACAATTTCTTCCAACAAGGATGAATAATGGATATTGCTTTAAGGTTTTATTAGGGTTTTTCATTGTACGGATATATTTAGAAGCTCAATTTATCTCATGGATTTATGGCCTATACCTATAAATACTTGCATATCAAGTTCTAAGGTTTTCCTCAGCATTGATGTTCTTTCAGTTCCCCACCTTCTTATAACCACTAAGACTCTCTTAGTCTTTACCACCAGAATTTCTCGATACAATTTCCATTTAATTTCACTCCTATTTTCCTTCTCTTTCTTTTCCTCATACAACATCAAGTGTGAGCAAAACGCAAAAGGCAAATCAAATTGACAAAACTTCACCAATCATTGAAGGTTCTAGAACCGCTAAGCCCACGTTACAAGCAATAGTACCGAGAATTACTACTGGAAAAATATATAAAAGATCATTGGGCCATGCGGGTTCCCCATAATAATTATGACCCATACCTTTAGCTAATTTAGCTCTTAATACAGGATCGTTCAACTCAGGTTTTTTTGTTATTAGGATAGGTGAATTTTTCTAGATCCATCCCCCAAAGGAACCGGACATGATAATTTTTCATCATTCGGCACAAGCAAAAGTCAATCGAATCAAATGGATACAAATGGATACCCATAAAATAAATCTGAAGCATTCTTTTAACAATACTCCATACTTTTTTTCCAAATTAATACCCAGCCATAATTGTAGTTTCCTCCATGATAGAGGGCATAAATGTTTACTGCTCAGTTAGTCATGAGGACAAAAAAATTGTACCTTAGACAAACCAGTTAGGCCATCCTTTGATTTTGGAATAATTGAAATGTGCGTAGGAGCCCCGGGGAGCTATGTCCCTAAAAGCTAAGACCTACAAACAAAAAAAAGGCAAACAAACATAATGTTAGCGCAAATGAATGTCAAATAAACTTTAACCTAGCAGAAAAGAATTAACATATTAACCTAAAGAAACAGCAAGAATATATTCGTGTGAACCTACCCCAAACAGATAAATAAAACTAGGTCATTCGCACATGCAACTGACGAGGTTAATGCATGATTCATACAGAAAACAATAACATAAATTAACATTCGCAAATAGAAATCAAACTAATAGGTTAAAAAGCTAAAAATTAACATTCACAAATAGAAATCAAACTAAGAGGTTAAAAAGCTAAAAATTTCAACCTCAGATTATAGTTTTGCAAACAAAAACTAGAATCATAGCTGAAGATTTTCATGCTTCTCTAATTAAGAAGTTTGATATTTTGTTATATGTTGATCAAATATCAGATATCAGCTAGTGTTAACAGAAAGGACAACACATTATCTTTGATTGTCACCTATTTAACTGCTCAACATACCAAAAGCCCAAGCCACCCTGACTAGAAGCTACAGAGAAATGAAAGGGCCTAACCTCGAGCCTAACGCAAAACTAAAGGCTATTTCATAGCAAATTAACATGAGAAAACATTGATTCATATTTGGAGATCAACCAAATCCAATCCAACCAAATTGACTAGAAAAAATTAAAAACCCTAACTCAAAACTGACACAAAAGTCTATCAAAGATTATTCAAACTCAAGGAAACTTTCCAGTTGCTACATAATTGTAAGCAACAGACTAAAATGAAAAAGAAAGTTACAAAAATATGAACAAATGAAAGAAGATAAGGTTCACTTGATAGTTCCAAATTAAGTAGTTCCTGAAGACTCCAAGACTTAGTATGATAACAAACTGTTGATGACCTTCTCATCCAGGTCCATATGGAATTAATCACAATTCTATAAAAATATTTGTAAAATATACCAAAGAGCTTAAGTTATGTTCTAGCATCTCCAAATTTCATCTAAGAAAAATCAATGAAACACTGTGCAGAGACCAAAATATCGATTATATGTATTTACTTATAAAATGGATAAGACAAAAAATGTATACATTGAATACTAAGATGCTAAAATAATTCATACCATCATTTATCATCAATAATAACATTTGAAGAAAAGAACAATTAAGGCCATATTTCTTTTGTTACCAATAAAATATCTTTTCCTAGAAAGTCATTTATCTCTTCACTAAAAAAGGGAGAAAAAAAGAAAAATGAAGATACCAAAAAGATGCTAAGTACATGTGTCAGAAAGATGAAATGAACCAGGAAAGGTGTCATTGTAAAGAGCAGAGATGTATCACATTACAGAAGAGAAGATGCATAACACGTTTGAGAAAGGAGAGACAAATTGAGAAGGTTGGTCGGTATTAGAAATGGACAAAGTGTTTGGCTAATAAAATAAAAAGGCTTATTGTAAAATCTTTACCAGAAGTGATAGCTTTAAAGCTTTCGGCCAATGGAAGCAAAATTCAAAGCTAATTAAAATTTTCTTCTGTGCAACAGTGTGTACTGATATTTCTTTGTTACGAAAGAAATAAAATAATAAGGATTTTTCATTAAGGCAGCAATAAACAGCAAAAATCACATACATCAACTTCAAAACATCATACCAAACAATCCCCTAGCTGCTAATCCACACAACCTCGACAGCTTCAATAAAGTTACATACAATATCTTTACCTAATTCAAACCACATAATCAAGCTTTGTTACATACAATATCTCTACCTGATTCAGCTCACCTAATCAAGCTTTGTACATTAGGACTCTAATTTTAGTTGCGCATCTGCGGACATATTCCTGATTTTGGTAATGCCAACAACATTTTCATTTGTTCAATTTGGAATGGATCTTCCAAAGTTTCAGCTAGCAGTCCTGAAAGCTACTTAAACTCTAATAAATCAAAGAGTGGCCTTCACCAGTTTTCATCATCAAAATTATCTAAAATTTTACACGTGGTCCACTTAACTTCTCTTGGAAGTCATAACCTCTTTCCATTAACAATTATAAAGCCAACTGCATTCTTTCTCACTCTTACTTGAACATGAAAAACCCTGGTATCTTCTTTTTTTGTTAAGACAACTTTCACTAATAACTAACAACACTCACAAAGGCAAACAAAGGACAGACATTTCCGAACCAATATGTAGAATTAAAACATCAGTAGCACAACTCAACCCAAACTCAAACACCAAGTAAGGAACAGACAGCGCCAGGACATGGAAATACCAATGATCGCACAGGGAACTCAATAAAACAGAACAAATATCACCATCAAGCCATGAAAATACTTCCCTTCAAATGCCAACCTTACCTAATAAGCTTTATAAATCTTTTCAGCCTCATAAAACCATCAACTAATAAGCAAATAAAATTATGTTTTATTAGGAATGAACGTGGAAGTGGCCTTATGCCTTGAAATATTATTACGTTCATTAATTGGATCAGTCAGCTGGTTAAATGTTTCAGGGAAATGAGATAGCAGAGGTATTAGGTAAGGTTGGCATTTGAAGGGAAGTATTTTCATGGCTTGAGGGTGATATTTGTTCTTTTTTATTGAGTTCTCTGTGCGATTATTGGTATTTCCATGTCCTGGTGCTGTCTGTTCTTACTTGGTGTGTGAGTTTTGGTTGACTTGTGCTACTGATGTTTTAATTCGACATATTGGTTCTGAAATGTCTTTGTCCTTTGTTTGCTTTTGCGAGTGTTGTCTGAAATGGTAGCTGTTAAAAGCCTTTATGAAGGTTCTTACAAAAATGTTACTAGATATTGAAGCTCGTAACATAGGCACATAAGAAAAGGGAACATGAAAGAGATTCAAATGTTAAAGCAGACTATTCACTAGGAAAATGAAACATTAAAAGACGACTTTCCTATTAAATCTTCTAAAAAACTTCAAATAAGCATATATTTGAAGTTCTTCCATATATTTAGATCATCATACTTTAGAAAAAAAAAGAAGAGTCTAGGTAACATAGTTTAAAAAGACAGATAATAAGTTGCATTAATCTCTAAAATACCAACAAATAGACCCAAAAAGAGAAGTGAAATTACCATTACTATAAAAAAAGGAAATTCTTATGCAGCTACTCAATTTACTTCTAAAGCTAAAGCCAACTTATGATATTTAATGATAGAATTGCATTATGTTTCCAATGCATGATTCTTTTGTTTGGAAAGTTCAAAGACTCCCAACGTAAGAATATCTGAATATGAGTATCAGAAATTAGATAAATATGTACATTCTGTACTCTAAAAGTGAAATGTGAATTCCGTATTACTGATGACAAATCTAATACTGCAGTTCTAGGCAGTCCTAAATAGATGAACCTAAGATAAAGTGGCTTCGATAATTTCCCTAAATAGTCCACAAACTTTGGCAACTTAGAACAAACCTAATAAACTACTCCAACTTGGGCATGGACAGCAAATGTAGATATGGACAACTTTGACTCAAAATTTACAGGTCCAAAAGTGGAACCACTACTAGGGTCTTTTAGTTGTAAGTGTGGAGCTGTCTTATCCTAAGTTTCCCAAACCCTTTTATGCTTCATTTGAGGTTAGAATATCGGGAAGGCAGGTCTTTTATGAGCATTAGCACAATTTAGTTGCATCATTGTTGGCGCCAAACCATTTTCTTCTCAACCAACCTATTCTTCCTCTCTGTTTTAAGGTACTATTCACAGTCATTCTCTTTTTCTTAATTGCCAATTTCAAAGCCTATTCCTACATTTTGGATAAAAATAAATGGTAGAAACTGGCCGAATATGATTCTAAGCAATTTTATACCACCATAACTATTACCATTCCCAGAAATGAAAAAAAGCCACCTATGGAGCTAATCTATCAACAAGATTTAGGAACAAATTTTAAGTAACACGAACTAGATAAGGCTAAGGATGGTTTACTGAGTGCCAAGATTAGAGTGTATTGAATTTATAAAAGATGGAAATGAAAAAGAAGATTAATAAAAGCCATTGAATTTGACCGAAATCTACGAAGAAGAAAGAGCTGAAAAAAATTCCAATCCACCAAAAATGTCGTTGATGAAAGCAAAAGCATATTGGACTACTTACTAGTTTGCAGGTGATGATGCCCCAAAAGCATGATGCGAGCCAATAAAATTCTTTAGTTGAAAAGGAGTGCAAATCCACCATACTGCTGGTTGAGAAAGACAGTGTAAGACGAAATTGAATCAAAGACATGTTCAAACCTATCTGTCAGAAAACAACAGTTGCAAAGTCCTGTTCAAAACAAATAATTACCATAGGATATATATAAGAACATCATACTAGTAACTCAACCAAGTAAACTGAACAACAGTTTAGCAACAAGCATAAGAAATGGATGAGAAAATGGAAATTAAAAAGAAATATCCAACAATGTCCTTAAAATTTTTCCATAAAAGAGATGAAAACGGTAACAGAGACTTTGAAAAGAAAAAGAAAGCCAAAAAACACCACCCCAACCGTAAACCTTAAGCCTCAAACCCAAGCCCCAAGCCTCAAACCCTTAGACCCCAAACCCAGGTATATCAAAACCAGGGATCCCTGGAATGGGATATACCAAAACCAGGGTATCCTTTAATAGGATATCCCCAAACCGGGATATCCCTGGCCGGAATAACTATGACAGAAATCCCGGTTCAAACACGTAAAAAACTCCGAACCGGTTACCAAAACCGCTGAACCGGGCAATAAAAATGCTGAACCGGGCAATAAAAATACTGAACTGGAATAGGATATAATGGGTTTATTCCTGGAATAGTTTATCCTGAAATGGGATAGAATGGGATATCCCTGCAGCAGAATAAGAATGAATATTAACTAGAAAAAGACACTGGAAAAATCATGCCTCTCATATACAATAATCAAATCTCCATCTCTAATGCAGCGATTGTATACGTATATAAATAGGAAAAGAGCATCACCATTGTCAATGGAGATACCCATTATATTTGTAGTTTCTAAAGGTCACTTTCTCGAGCCAGTTGCATTCTTTCTAACTCTTACTTGAACATGAAAAGCCCTGGTATCTTCTTTTTTTGTTAAGACTAACTTTCACTAATAACTGACAACACACACAAAAGCAAACAAAGGACAAAGACATTTCAGAACCAATATGTAGAATTAAAACATCAGTAGCACAAGTCAACCAAAACTCAAACACCAAGTAAGAACAGACAACGCCAGGGCATGGAAATACCAATGATCGCACAGAGAACTAAATAAAAAAGAACAAATATCACCATCAAGACATGAAAATACTTTCCTTCAAATGCCTACCTTACCTAATACATCTGCTATCTCATTTCCCTGAAAACATTTGACCAGCTGACTGACCAATTAATGAACCTAATAATTTCAAGGCATACGGCCACTTCCACGTTCATTCCTTAGAATCCATCCTCTTAAATACAATCAGCATCCCTCAAAATTCCAAAAAATTCTCATCTATTACCCTTAGCAAGACCGCTAGTGAAAACAAATTAAACAAAAATAAAAAACACAGCCCTTTATATAGACAGCTCTTAACACAAACAAAAGAACCTCTACTCTCTGTTGCACTGATTTATTGATTTATTGTAATAGTTAAAAGGTAACAACTGGAACTTAAAGGGGAAAAAAACAAGAAAACTCAGCTGTAAGTCTGCAACACGCAGCTTAATTAAAGTCTATTTCGATTATTTTGATTCTCGACCATTTAAATGTCCAAATTCTTGCTTCCAATAAGCTTGTGCTTCTTCGAGTGTCCAATATGTCCAAATATGAGACTCAGCTTTCTCGCGAACCTCCAGAATTTCCTGTTTTCAGCAGGACCAGTTCATTATTGGGAACAGACAGCACAGGTAAAATGCAACTGCAATTTAAGTTTTTTCTACATAGAAAAACCAAATAGTTGGGCTGTCAATAAACCTCTCTACAGTTCCTAGTCATCGTTCCGTTTACATGAATGTTATCATCATTAGCATTCATAAAATGGCATGCTATGTTTTCTTACTCAGCCCCTTCATTTCCCTAAAGCCTTGTTCAACACATATTCAAACATGAGTAAAGGGTATGCTCTTCCGCATATAAGAAGTAACTCTAAAAAAAATAAGTATACTCATATAGGACACATATCCGTATAACACAGTTTTGAACTTAACTAAACGTTTTGGAACTTCTCATTAATTCATTACTAAATAGATGAATTCACAGCATGCGAAACATAACAATAAAATTACAATTAGTCGGTTATTGATATGTAAACCCTAAAAGTGAAAATGCTATCTTTTTTTAATTATGGTTCAGAGATTTAGGGCACCATTTACAATTCCCAAAAATATGGAAGATTTAGGATACTACAGAAAGACCTAGTTTAACATTACAATTGAAAACAAGCTAATCCCAAGCAATTAGGATTCTCAGTAGAACTTGATATCTTATTTGGATGGCACTCGCAACTAAAATTGAGATTTGTGATCAACGGCTGCTCAAATTGAAAGAGACATTACATTTATAATTGTTGATAGTTCATCTTCGACCATTCTCCAATCAGCTTTTAGTTTATGAACCACAATTTAAGCATAAGGCAACCACTAAGTAGCTTATTAACAAAATAAAAGCTAAAAAATTAAATATAATTTGAAATGATAGTTTTTCCTTATATCTTTTTGCAATATTTTTGCAATATTTTTAAATCGGAAAAGAAATTAAAAGAAAGAGGAAAAAGAACCTGGGGTTGAGAAGAGGGCTTGGTTTTCAAATACAAACAATCCCAAAGAGCACTCCATTTTCCATAGCAATTATGCAAAACTCCTTCTCTGTAATACTGTTGCAATTGATGAACCGGAGCTGCCCAACGAATTATCAAATCAATTCATATAAAAAATTGAAATTGGTAAAAAAAAATGGAAAATAGAGAGAGGGAGGAATACAATAGCAAAACCAGAGAGCTTCTAAGCATCTAGTGCAGGACAAGCGACATTGAGAGACAGGATTCTCTTTCGGCACTCATCTTTCTTCTCTGTCAATCTAGTGCAGAAGCCCCCTCTTAAGTTTGGCTGCTTGTGCAAATGTAGACGGCCCTATAGATATGTTAAATCATTTTCAAGTTTAGAAATTACCTGACTTCTTGCCAAAAGAATTGTCACAATCCTCGTAGTGGCATCCTTAACCTAAAAATAAATGAAGAATGTTTGTGCAGTCGGATTGATTAGAGGTAATTAAGTTCATATACTATATCATCTTAACAAGTTGACTTTTCATCCGAAAAGGAAATAAGATGACAACCATCTAATAAACACAAACTTGAGTGTTGTCAGATTATGTCTAACACTGATTTGTTTAATAATTTAAAGAGTTTTTTTTTTATATACTTGAGGGTCATATAACATATCTATGTCCAGGTGTATATTACACATGGATCTTGAATACAAGTTCTTAAAAATAAAAAAGGAAATTGGGAGAAACATAGCTAATGAATTATCTTTGTTGTTCCACGGTTTAGGGGAAGCAGGCTATTAACAGGGTTCAGCGGTACTGAGGCCCGAGGGCTTTTGATTTATTTGATTTTCTTTTTTTAACCTTTTCAAGGTTTTCAGGAGCTAGCTCGGATTTGGGAAGGTAAGCTGTTTGGTGCTGCTTAGATCAAAGATAAAGAAACCAAAATTAAAGCGTGAAAAATAAACAAAATTCAAACAAATAAGAGAAAGAGGTAATGCTTTCTTCAATATCAGAAGATGATCATAAAATAAATAGCTGAGGATTTTGATTCATCACAGCCAGAAATACTTGAGTTACTAAACTAAACTTTAGGAACGAAGAAAATGAAAAACAAAGTTAAAGAACTAAGAATTTATTGAGAAATCTAGGGATAAAAACAAATATAGAAAATCGAGAAGGATCAGAGGAAGATAGAAAGAGGAACCTTGATGATTCTTCAAGGGATATTACTATAGGCAATTGGCAAGCTTCGATCGATGAATCAAAAAGGGAAATAAAAAACATATAATTAGGGTTTTGAGAATAGGGAAATGGAGAAAATTTGAGAATACAAAAAACAGAGGAAAGAAGAAAGGCCCCTTTCCCTTTAACTCTGAGCTGATAAATTTTTTGGTTGACAATCATCAAGGTTCCTCAATAAATTCTTAGCTCTTTTACTTTATTTTTCATTTATTATAGAGCCATCTGAATGGCAGAAATGATGACAAATAATCGAGCTTGGAATTTGTACATTAAAATTGAAAATATATGGGAAGAAGAGGGTAAAGTTTCCACAACATGACAACAGAACAATTGTATTACACTGTTGCAAAAAACAGTACATGTCCTGAAATCAATGGTATTGCAGCCAGCACAAGCGTACTACAACCTAACCTGAAGACAACTTTGGACTAGAAGTATGGACAGAAAAACTAGTTGTAGAAGTTGAGGAATTATGCACTTTCCCATGTGTGGCTAATGCTTGGTTTAGTGAACCAAGTTGTATACAGAAATTGTTTGTGAGGCCCCACATGGTTGCATATTAGCCTAATCTTTTGTCTCTCTCTCATCCATCTCAGCACGATCTTCATGTGCCTCTTGCTTGTAAGTCCTCTCAATGCAACCTCCTGAACTCATACACACATTTCTACTCCATTATGTCAAGCACAGGCAAGTAAAGCATGAAAAGAACAATAACGCATGGAATTCAAGATCCTAAAATTATGCAACAATAAAACTGCACTGCCCTTACTTCACTCTTGGTTTTGGCTTAATTAGATGTGGAAACAACAAATATAGATACACAATGAATACATATTATAGTCTACTAAACAACTGACCTTGACTCGTTCCCAAGTATCACCGACGGTGAGGGGCCCATGCTCCTTAAGAATGTCAAAGATGACTCTGGTTATGGTCTGCGTTTGCTCTAGCGACGTTTTCAACTCGATTGGCTTCATTTTCGGCTTGGGTTTCGTTGAAAAGTACCGGATCATACTCCCAAACATCTTGTCTCCCTAAATTTATAGTAGTTGAGGATGAACAGTGTTTTATTTCATTTAAAATAAACTAAAACAATCCCTATGCCACTCCAAAAAGTTAAACTATTTTAAAACCAACCAAAAGCATAAATTACAAACAAATCACTTTCTGAAACAACAAAGACAAAAAAATCCAAAATCCATTATGGATTTATAATCCCAATTCACTCAATTGCTTACAATACAAAACAAAAACCCAATTTGGAAACCGATTCAGTCAACCATCCTATGAAAGACCCATAATTCCAAACCAAAAGCTGTGTAAAAACGATAGCGGCAAAGATTCAAATGAGAAGAATCTTTAGGAGAAGAGAATTAAGGAGTCGAACTGTGAAACAATGGCACCAATTCTTACCCGGGAGTCGATCTGAGCCGAAACCCAACAAACGAAGATGGAATGAAACGGTGGAGTTGTATTGCCGGAGATATGTCAGGAGAAGAGAGATTGAAAGCGAGGCTAATCATAAACCCTATAACAAAGGAGAGTGAAGCTTCATTTCTTAGTGGCTGGCTTCCTTATTTTCTTCCCCTCATTCAGAAGGTCCATATAGCTTGTTGGATTAAAGTCGTGAATGGCCTAGAGTTGGCTTGTTGGATTCATTATAAAAAAGCTTATTTCAATTAAAAAGAAACCTCATCCTCAGTTTTTTTAATAATTTATAAGGTTAGCGAAATTTTGGTATATATTTTGGTCCCTGAAATCACCATTAGATGTAGTCCAAAACCCAATAATCCAAAACCTAAGCGATCTACAGCCCTAAACACTGAAATAAAAGTCCAAAAACACCAGCCCAACCCTAAACCCAAGCCCCAAGCATCTAGACCTCAACAAACCTCGCTGAAATAAGTACGACGGGTAGCCCGGTCCATACACATAAAAAATCTGAACCGGATGCAAAAACAACAAAACCGGGCATAAAAAGTACTGAAGCAGGACGGGATATTATGGGAATATTCTTGGAATAGCTTATCCCGAAACGGGTTACAAGGGGGATATCCCTACTTCAGAATAAGAATAAAAATTAACCCAGACGTTGTGAAAATATTTAAGGTGAAATTCTCTGAAAATTTTTAAAAACTCAGTATGATTTTTTTTCTTATTACCTCAACAAATGTAGTGTTTTTTACTGTTGAAAAAGGGAAAATGAGGAAACAAAACAATAAAAGGGAAAGAAACAAGAAAATGTTTCCATTTATTTTCTGCTAATCAGTTAGGGTTTTAGGGTAGATACTTATATAGCTGTTAGAAACATATATTAGCTATAAAATCTCATAAATAGGACTCAAAGATTTGCAAGAAAATGTCCCTCAATACAGAGGGAAACAAACAATCGGAAAAAAAAAACAGACGACATCACAATATTTAAAAAGACGAATATAAGCAGTGTTTCCTAAGGCTGAACACCAAAACGAATAACAAAAACACACTGAAAAAACAAAAAAAAGAAGCATAAATCCGATAACTAAAACAGAGATGAAAACTTGTTCTAAAGATGAAAACCACAATACCTGCATTAATAAAAGAATATAAGCATAGGTCTGAAACTAAAAAAGACCTCAAAAGAAGAAGTTAGTAGAAGTGAAAATCATACCTGAAATTACAATCCGATGAAGAAGCGGATTTCACAAAAGCATAGGTCTGCTGTAGCAAGTGTTTTTTTTTTTTGGCATATGGTTACACAAAAGCTAAAAAAGAAATGCAGGAAAAAAAATGAAAAGAGTCCCAGATAGAAATTACCTAGTAAAAAAAGGGAAGAAGAGAAAAACAAAATAAAACAAAATAAAAGGAAGGTAAAAATCAGAATAAAGGGAGACGAAGGAGACACAATTTACAGGAAAAAGGTCTCTCATCAAAAATTTAGAGAGATTATTGTATCATTTAATTATTGCTGCTTTCCAACTTGGTTCTGTTTCCCATCACAACACTCAACATCCCTGTACAAATATATATTTTTTTCTCGTACTTATATCTATTTTAAATTTTAAATCAGTGATATATTTTCCTCTTAAATATATTAAAAATATTTAAAATTTTTTAAAAAATATCAAATACATGTAAATTGTGAGTTGTGTTGTAATGTTTAAAATTGTAATATTTTAACTAACATTTTTATTAAAAATAAAAATTTCACTTTTTTAAATTAAACAATTTTAACTAATCAAACCCAGAAACCCTTTCCCAAGGCCCATAATGATTCAGTAACCAACCTTGATAAAAGCCCACCGAACGTATTAGCAAAAAGAAATATATCTCAAGTGAAAACAGAGAATAAAAGTTTTATGCTAAGCAGAAATTACAAAAAATATTTGGTAGATATTTTCTTGAGTCTTGGAGCAATGGAACTAGTGTCATGTTATTTTGAAAAGGAACTATAATGAAAAAAATATAAAGGCAGGTGAATGGGAGCACAACTTGAGAAAAAAAATATATACTTCAAAATGGGCACGTATGTAGTAACATAATTCAGAAACTCTACTTACTTGTGAATTACGGATTAGACCACGAAGATATTCATATGAAAATGGAACAATTGCTGTGAATTCGATTCTCATGATGACCATTCTTGCAACCCAAAAAAGAAACATATCCCGACTGTCCAAAGTGAAAAAGCAACATACCAAATCTAGAAGGCCATGGAAACCTCCACACGTTCATTCACTTAATCCTAATTTACATTTTATTACACAATTTCATTCAAATTCCTAAACATGATAGTTTAGGAAAAGTAAAAGAATCCACGAGTATTCATGTCACGCCTCAAACCGAGGCATAAAAGACGCCACACGTTAAGAGAGATAAAATCTCGCAAATATACAAGGCTAACACTGAGTAACAGAAACCCATCATCTTCCATTCTCCCACACCAATAATATTTGATAAAAGAAATGCTTCTTAAATGAAATCAATACCTGGATAAAGGTACAATGAAAGAACAATGAACAAGGTTTAATATTTTTTTGTAACTTCGACGAAGCAATGAAAGCACAATTATGGCATTTCAACTCCACTCAATTTATGGATTGCTCTAACCTTCTTATCTGACCAAGCCAGTTGCGTTCTGGGCTCGTTATCAGTGCGGAGCTTTGGGTATAATATGCTTCTAACAACAGAAAACTGCAAAGTCCTCTGAAGGTTGAATGTGCAGAACAGCTGAAATGGAGTTTATAGTGACATAAATAAGTAAACAGTGCAGATCATCCCAACAGGACGTGTAGCTTTGCTAAGACTGAAAATATGACCAAATATGGAGCCTATTACGAAAGCATAACAGTTGATTTCAGGAAAGCCAATCGGTTTTTGGTCAGATTAATCTTCTCTTCTGCTTCTGCTGCTTTTTCCTGAACCCCACGGACAACATCATTGGGAGCTTTCTCTATGAACTGCAGTGAACACATATTATAGATTGTAAGAGGCTTGTAAGCAATTGCAGACATCAACAAGCATAGGAGAATTTGAAGCTTGTTGGAGAAGAAAAGGCCATCAATTGACACATCCTAAGAAGACTTACGCGAGTAAACAGTAAACTATCAATTAACTTTCATAGCAATGTTGAACACGAGCAACAGCCAGTTCTCATGATACACCATTTTGAAGTGTGCCAAACTTTTCCAAATGCTTTATAGCACATAAACTTTCCCAAATGATTTTTAAAAAACAACAGTTTGAGCTTCTCTCTAAAGTTAATTTTATGAAGTTCTCTGGGTACGTGCCCCCACTAAAGTTGATACATAATAAACAAAATGCCATAGCAAACATATTCAGGAATCCTCTCCATGAAACTCTGACTACTACAAAGTAGTGTTGTTTTTAAGTTCCGTGCCTTGTTTTTATCCTATTTTAATCCGTACATTTGGTCATGTTTGAAAAGCTTAAGCACGGTGGTAACTATTTCATTTGTGCCAAAGTAATGATCAATATTAGTGCATCTACATCAATGACAAAGTAAAGTTCATACTTTAGGAGAGTTGAGGCGAGCTTTAAGTCCCTCATACTCCGTTTGCATCTTTGATAGGCGCTTGGTAAGGCGTAGCACTTCAGCAGAAATATCAACCATATCAGCAAGGGGAAGATATGCCTCCAGTCCTTCACTTGCAATAACGTGAACTGATTGTTTTGCATCCTCTGCAAGTATAAATACATATAGATGTCCAACATTTCATATATCAAAGAGAATCAATAGGAAGTACTATTAGTGAAATGAATAAGCAAAGCATTTCTTTGTCCTAGGACCAAAGCATATATGGTTCAAAGTAAACATGCCTGGAGGAGAATCAGCGAAATGAATATTGTCTAAATCTAGCTTGGATAAGAGAGCCAACACCTCCTTCTCTTCCTGCATCGAGAGGATACAACCTATCAACATTGATTTGTGGACAAGCTAAGAATACAGATACTTAAGACATTAGCATTGCTCATTAAGCCATTCCTTTTTCCGCCAGACTTTACAACAGCCTGTGGTAGTATAGTTACAAGTATATATTATGCATTGAAAGATGGCACAATCAAGAAAAGAAACAAAACGGTGCCATTCATTTTTCTTTATAATTAATAAGACAATCCCTAAAGAAACAAACTACACTTACAGATATATACTGAATGACTTCTTCACTACCAACAATAGAAGCAGTTATGCGCTTTGCTGGCTCAACAGAATACTCGGCTCTAGCATTACGGATTGCTCGAGTCTAGGACATAAATTATCAGAGGTTAGCGATCCCCTTACCTTGGGTAGTATTTGGTGGCGAATGTAGAGGGAAAAAGAAGAGTTCTATAAACTCACCAGAGCTTGTAAATTTTCAAATCTTTTTACCAAATCAGTACTCCTGGGAAGAGAAGTTTGTGGCCAGGAAGATATTATAAGAGCTTCTCTCCGATTGGGAAGTGCCTGAAGATAAATAAAAATAAAAGAAAAATCCACAGTTACATCTGCAGAAAACCTTAGGGGATGCCGAAAACAATAAAAGAAAAGAAAAAATGTCATTTCTTGTGTGAAGCACTATTCATGTATGCTATAATGTGAACCCAAAATTCACTTAAGTACATGTGCATGTTCCAAGTCAGGTGTGCACATTAAATCTAGACTTGATAAGGTGCTCATCAATGGAAATTGTGTTCCAGCGGATTTTATCCAAACTTAATATTAACATGAATGATCAGATTCAAGAATATGGTAAACTAAATGAGTTTAAATTATAAATATTATATTAACAAAAAACATGGTAAACACTACAAAGCCCACACCTGCCACAGTTCCTCAGTTACGAATGGCATGAATGGATGTAATAATTTCAGTATATTCTCGAAAACGTAGAGTAGAACTGTCTGAGCTACTAAAACAACTGAATCATCTCCAGAGTGGTAAAGGCGAGCTTTACTGGCTTCAATATACCTATGCAAACAAAAAAAACATAAATCCCAAGCATGGGTTGCAGATCTAAAAACTGGACATATAACACAAAAATAACTACAGCTAATCAGAGTAAAAATTATACCAGTATCTTTTGCAAAAAACATACGACCATGACAGGTATTTCATGTATGTGTCAACAGCACATACTGATCCAACTTACAATAGAATTCTAGTAATGATAACAATAAAATAACACACACTATCCACCAAATGAATTTTACAACTTTAACCTTAGAAAAAAAGGGCATTATGTGCTATATAACAACAGCATAAACTTCATTACTTTTCAGTTTTCATGATCTGTAAATGGCATAAAGTCCAGACCTTAATGGCATAAAACAATAGAACTACGTTCTATTAGCAGAAAGCAGATTATAAAAGAACATTCAACATACCAGTCGGCAAAATCACCCCAAAAGAAATCATATATTTCTCTCCCAACGTCCCCAAAGAAAAATTTGTTATAACTCTCAGTGACAGCATCAATAAGCATATGCAGTTTTGAGACCTGAAAAATGAACAACATTACTCAAGAAACTTCTCTGTAGCGTTCAGAAAAAGAATAATCAGGGTATGTATGAATTGGAGGTAACTTGGCTCAAATATACAAATAAATAGATGGTGGCAAAACAAGCACAGTATTTTTTTCTTACCACCCAACATTCTGGAAGAGGAAGCCTTAGAAGATACCCCTCCGTGTTAAACTGAAAAGGAAAGTTTACTGATTAGGATGATGCCAATCTTCTTAGGAACAGGACATTGTGATGATGTCAAAAGAAAAATTAAGTTACACCATATGCAATAATAATAGATTTCTTTTTCTTCTGAGAGTAATAATAATAGTTACAAATGCAAGCATAACTCAAATTAATACTGTTGACAGTACAATCAATAAACACAGTGAATACTCCACCTATCCAATAATTAATAATATATATGTGCTTGTTCCTTCTGATTTATGTTAAAAATGATATGGTAGTAAATGTATACTGTTGTATGAAGACAAGGACAGACAGGTGGTCTACTACTATCCCACTAATCTGAGAAAAGAGGAACAAACCTTACAAGCCTCTATATTCTGCCAACCAGAAACATTGTCCCGATTAGGCAGAACCTGCAGCACAAACTTGCCAGCATTCCATAATTTGTTTGTGAAGGCCTTGTTCGCTGTTAGCCTTTCAGTAGATAAATTAAGATCCTAGAGATTATTCAAGGAAATTGGCTAATTAGACATGCTATCATAAGCTAGAACCATGGACATTAGAACAGTAGTGAACATTATATGACAGAATTTTTCATTATTGAATTACCAACATGTTGCCTGTAGTACAAGACAAACCTGACCAGCAGTTCCCAAAGCAAGAGTGAATCGCAACGCATCAGTGCCATACTCCTTGATAGTATCAAGTGGGTCAATAACATTGCCAAGAGTTTTAGACATTTTATGCCCCTGAAACAACTTACATGTTAGGCAGATATTTTCTTGAGTCTTGGGAGCAATGGAACTAGGGTCATGTTATTTCGAAAAGGAACTCTAATGAAAAAAGTATAGATGCAGATGAAGGGGAACACAACTCGAGAAAAAAAATTGTACTTTAAAATGGGCACCTAAGTTGTAGCCTGATTCAGACACTACTTACTTGTGAATCACGGATTAGACCATGAAGATAAACATATGAAAATGGAACAGTTCCTGTGAATTCGATTCCCATCATGACCATTCTTGCAACCCAAAAGAACAATATATCATGGCTGTCCAAAGTGAAAAAGTGTTAAGGCCAACAGTTAAAACATAGAAAAGTAGATCAAATGGAATTTCTTGAGACCAAGTATGCTATAATGCCCTCTAATTTGTTATTGAATAATAATAGAAGCACTCTCTTATAGAAAAGAATAGGGCACCTCATCTAAGCAATAGGAGTTAAACAAAGCGGCTCATACCCAGTTTCAAGCATTGTTGTCGGATAAAACCTTTTAAAATCCTCTGCCAACTCATCTGGCCACCCAAGAGTACTGAAAGGCCATAATGCACTGAAAGAAAGCAAGCAGCAAAATATATAGCATTTATCACACAAACAAAGATTGATGTGTGCATGACAAGTTTCATATCCAGAGAATGGGAGAACCATATCAAAACCTTTAAAACTCAAGTTGAAGAAGATGGCTGAAAAAAGCAACTTATGCCATTTTCTACCAGTTATTGCATTACTCAAAAAGCCCAGCAAATGAACACATTTATCACAATAAAGTGCTTTCAGCCACTTCACACAAAAATGTTTCAAATAATCAACATGGTTGCCTCAATACTTTTTGCACCAGAGTAAGATATCAGACATATTTGGACTCAACCTTGGACCCCTCAAAAAACCATCAGAACTTTCCTACCAGGTACTAACAGGTCAGGATGTAAGTGAAATTTCAACTTAGGAAGATTGAAGTGACAGGAAATCCTACCACTTACAGAGAATTTTTTTTTCCTTTTATAATTATGCAAGAAAGTTAAGTGACAACATTAATATAATAGCTTCATTTGGATAACAATTTTAAAATATTACTTGCTTTATTCTATGTGATCTCAAAGACTCAAAACATGATTCATCCTTTTTCATTTTGGACATGTCAGGAGATTTTTTGGAATAGGTCTTCATATCTAATCAATAACTTACGTACGGGAAGAAGAAAAAAAAAGGTGCACTTATTTGATTGATAGTTTGAAAATATTGCATCATCTAAACACTGTTATTACATTAGTTAAAGATTACAATACAAATACCACCTCAGGTTCATTTGAAGATCCTTTATTTACTTGAAAAGGTGATAACAGAAATAAACTATTATGGTCCCGAGGCTGGGTTTGAGGCACCAGACAAGTGGCGCAAGAATTCAATTCGAAGAAAGGGTCTTTTCCCTTATTTTGATTCATATTTTTGCCTATGGTTGTGGAACTCCAAAGGAGTTGCCTACCTTTGATTTGCTGAAACATTCAACTTATTTTATTCATGAATAATTTCTCTCATAAAGAGGTTTATAATTTAGGAAATAAGATGCAAAACCCTACTTTCTTATTCTAATACGGAAAATAAAAATATGACATCAGAATATCCTAATTTATTAGGAAAGTTTTATTTAAACTAATAAGATAATTTTAGGAAATAAAAATTAGAACCAAATCCCAACAAAATCAGTATCCTAATCAGATCCCCTAACATAAACACGACATAATAAGAAAATAAAACCAAAGGGACATCAAAAATAGAATTGACAAAGACTGGTTGTGAACTCTAGCTTGTAATATAATATCATCCCATCCAATCAGTTAGAGAAGAAAGCTAATTATGTACCAAAAAAGAGGGAGAAACTCTAGGTAAAGAATGACTTTCCATCCTAAAATGATGATATCATAGTTAAGGAATTTAAAATTGAATAACCAACCTTGAGAACCAAGTGTCGAGAACATCTGGATCCTGATAAACTTCTACGTCTTTTCCGTATTTATCACGAGCCTTCCTAAGAGCTTCCTCAGCACTCCTAGCAACTATATATTCCTCTTCACAGTCTTTTCCAACAATGTACCAAACAGGTATGCGGTGTCCCCACCACAGCTGTCTGCTTATGCACCAATCCTTGATATTTGTCAGCCAATGATTATAAATCTGTAATCAAAATAAGCAAAAGTGAGCAAAGGCAGAAACTACCAACAGAAGCAAACTTAAAGTAAAATATCGAGTAAATAGGAAGAAAGGTCCCAGATGACAGTAGCATGTGCTGAGGGGTGTTGCACTATGAAGAATGACAAAATGTGGCCATCCTCTCAGCAGGGAGGAGAGTTAGCTAGATGGAGACTGGAAAATGGCTAAAATGGTACCATCATCGGACATGATTGTGTCCTACCTGGGAACATGCATGTTTCCAAAATTTTCCTTATGCTTAGAAGGTCATACCTTTTATTTGTGTCCACTTAAACATGTTGACATGAGCATTAAATGCAGGTACTTTAATTATGAAACATGGATAAGGCAGAACGGCATAGGTTAAGGGAAAGTGATGAGGTGAGTAAAGTTATCAAGAGTTATGCTTTCCATCATACCTTCCCATATCTTTCAGGAATAATGGTCAATTCTCCCTTTTCAACTGCAAGAAGAGCCTTTTCAGCTAAGGGCTGCATTGTTACAAACCACTGCTTGCTTACTAGTGGCTCTATTACCTAATAAAAGAACCATAAAAGGGGAAAATAAGAGAAAGAATTACTGAGAGAATAATTATCGACACTGTAACTTCAAAAACAAAAAGAATATAACTGAAAGATAACATGCACACCTCTCCGCCACGCTGAGATCTCGGTACTCTTAAACTGTGGGGTTCCTTTTTCACAGCTAAGTCAGTCTCCTCAAGATCAGACCACAATTTCTTCCGTGCCTCAAATCGATCAAGGCCACTAAAATTTAAGAGCCACCACCATAAGTACGACAAAAGAAAAGATGAATAGGAAACTTTAATTTAGCATTTGTTCAGAAAGTCCACAAATATTACCAGTACAGTCCAGCAACCTCATTTAATGTCCCGTCCTTGTTCATAACATTAAGAATAGGAAGGCCAAGCTTTCTAGCTAGAACATAATCATTATGATCATGTCCAGGGCTTATCTTCAGTACACCAGTCCCAAAGTCTTTATCAACATACTGCCACCATTGACATAACAAAGAAAACAGAAGTGAGATTGTCAACCTGAAATTTCTTAATTTAATGGACACAGTTGAAACATTTGCCACCTCAACTAACCCCATTAAGCAGGTCAAGCAAACCATTTGTTTTCTAAAACTAGTGGCGAAGCCCACAATGAAGAAGCCTATAGGCTATGCAGGGAATACATCCTAAATTTGAAGCACAATTTCATCATGATGACCAAAATAACCTTAGGCAAGGCAGATATTCCACAGCTTCTGTAAGGCAGTGCACCTCAAGTTCTTTGAAGCACGAAATGGACATTAGAGACTCCAAAATGTACTACACCTTTTACAACTAAAATGATATGATTTTATAATGCTAAAAAAATCCAACATACTTTTTGCTTTAAAAATTGTGTTTCAATTCCTCTGTCATGTGCATTCCTACCAATTTGAGTGACAGAGAGTAAGGAAAAATTAGCATTCATACATTGATGCAAAATTAGGAGAGTGCAACAATACTTAAAAAAAAAACAAACAGAAACACATGCTTTTACCTTATCAGAGATGATAGGAACATGACGACCATATGTCATAGGGACAATTGCCATTTTCCCAACATACTTGGAATATCGCTCATCCTGAACAAAAGTGATGTGTCAGTCATACAAGGACACAGAGTTGTGAGTTATAACTTTTGTGCAAGTTTTGCTGGATACCTGTAGGCCATGACATCCCAAATCAAACAAAACCTGAAGGGCAGTCTAAGTTCTGGATTTATTGCAAGAGAGGACACTTGGTATAAGGAATGAATAATTTATGTTACCAACCACTGGGGAAAAAAGAAAAGGCCACTATGGTTTACCTAAAAGAAAGCATTTTTAATGCTGCATCCAAAGATTCTTTAATAAAACTGTTATATGTTATGTTGCTCAAGTTAACCTTATTATTTAAACGAAAGATCTTTTTCAACATTAACCAATCACTGGTGCCTTTATCCAAGTGGCATCATGCAAGCAGTGAATCGTCTTTTGTTTTTATTTAAATAACCTACACTTTCTATTTCTTTGTAAAGAATAGTCCTATCATATCAACAATTCTCAAACAGTATCCTTTATTCGGCCCACAAGATAGTAGGATCTACTTCTGAATAAATGCACTGAGTAATTGGATGAAGGAAATTGTCTGTTACATGACTCACTAAAAAAAATGGTGAAAACGCAATGGAAATATTAACAAAAAAATCTCACAATATTGCAAACGTAGTTATATTATAGTGGTCATGAACTAATGTTAAATATAAAATTTGATGATTCAACTGTACCAAGTTTAAAAATCTAAATGCAATATAATTATCAAATTCGATCAATTAATGTATATACATGATAAGGATTTTACTAGAAATCCATAAAGATATAGCTTTTAACAGATTTTACTAGCTTTATGAATAGTGCATCATGTTGTTAATATTTCCTCTTCTTTTATGGTTTATTGTAATACATGCATTCTTAAGCTTCCACGAATAACTAGAAATAGAAATGGCCTTTATGTTTATCATAATATTTCATAAATGCTGCATCCTTATTCATATTTTCCAATTACTTCTATTCTTCTTCCTGCATTGTATGTTATTCTATTGCACTTCAAACCATACTCCAGAAAAACCCACATAAAATTGGAAACATATTCCCATATGTAAGTACTTTAGTACTAAAGAAAAAGAGCAGAATAGGAAGATTCTTTACACTACGTTGATCAATATAATCAAAAACACGGCCTCTTAAGCACATAGGCACAGAAAGTAGCAATTAAACAACGACCATTGCATCACATCTTATAAAGTTTGAATTACCAGAAGTAACTACCTATCACTTGGCCATGCATTCTTCACAAGTATTTCAATAGAAAATGAAGGTGTTATACCTGAGGATGCACAGCTATAGCTACATCACCAAACAAAGTTTCAGGCCGTGTTGTTGCTATTGTTAAGAAATCACTTCTAATAGAGAGCAAATATTAAAGTATCAGTCAAAGTACATGGCAATATTAAAAAAGTAGATGCAAATGGTCTATTTGAGGACATTTATGTCCATATGAAATGAAAGCATGTGTAAATTTTATATTAAATCAAAAATAAAATAATAATACGATAAAGAGATTCTCTACCACTTAGTTACCACATTTGACATTCCAATGAGAGTAAATTTTTAAAGCTCTTAAGGTAACATAACATTCCCTGTCTTCTCTCAGTCCTTCTATCATTTTACTCTGGCAATTATGAATCCAGTTGAATTACTACATTTTCTTGTTTGAGTTACTTAAGTCCATTCATACTCCAGAAAAGCAAAGCAAACACACCAAAAAAAAATGCCTAACAAGAAGTACCTTGAACCTCCAGCAACACGATATTTAATATAGTAGAGGGTACCAGGCTCTTCAGAGTATTCTACTTCCTATGGGAACATGCAAAAGAAAATGTTGAATGATAAAGAATGTAAAACAAAATGCATAAAAAGACAAGCAATATCCCCATGCAAAAAAGATTCATACCAAGTCTGAAACAGCAGTCTGTAACTTTGGAGACCAGTTAACCATGTAAGACCCTAAAAGAAGATATCATATCAGTTAAACTAGGTTAGTTACTGAGACTAATATAGTGCAATTAACAATAACATCAAATCAGAAAAAACTGAGCTGAGTTGTATAGTTGAATATTTGATAAATTAACAAACAGAAAAGAAAGTAGTTCCCACATCCTACCACCAAACACCAGAGAATATATTCAAGTCACCATAAAAAATAACTCTACTTGAAGTCCAAAAGAAAGCCTGTAGGTTTAAAACCTCCTTCCCTTCAGTCTTTTGCTCAGCTATTTTCAGACCAGAGATTCTAAATGCACATGTACAATAATAAGTACAGAAAAGTCAATTTACATCAGTTCCATGTTACCAAGTTTGGACCAGTCAATGACTAACTCAGACTAGATGTCAAATTGAAGCATCAGTATTTCTAAATCAATACACGCCTTTTAAATGTTAATATTAGTCTTTCTTTGTTGTTTTTCATTTGATATCATAATTTCTTCTAGATTTTTAGTGCACAGAAAGATAATATTGACATTCTTTTCTTTTCCCAACGATAGGCAGCTGAAGCAAAGGAGGAAGATAGAAAATTATGATCAAATGAGAAAGTAAACATGCTAAATATCAGTTAGCAAAGTGAAACATGATAGTAAGCAATGGAATTTTGGCATATACCTTGATAAATTAATCCTTTTTCGTGAAGTCTAATAAACGCCTCTATAACGGCTCCTGCAATAGGAATGCAAGGTTCAGAACACAAACTTACCCTACTGATATTTGAACAAATGTAAGCGCCTAATTATTACTTCTATGATTATCACTACTATTATTACTGCCATATGTATAATGCAAAGAAAACAAATGAGGTAACAAGTAAAACAGGTCACAGATTGGAACTTTACACATAACTTAAAGACTTTGAACATTAGCTAGATTTCACTTTTACTAGATATAAAACTTGTCTTACGACTTAGCTGCTCATCAAGGGTGAAACATTCTCTAGTCCAGTCACAAGAAGCCCCAAGTCTCTTAATCTGATTAGTAATGGTCCCACCATACCTGAAATTGAAAAGAAAAAAGACCAGCAATGAACAAAAAATAGATAAAACATACAAAACAAAGTAGTACCTATACGAAACCTTAATGGTCAAATATGAACAATAAACACCAGAAATTAAGCAACGGGTTAAAGCAATAAAACTCCATAAGTCCATAAGTATCAGTATTCGGAAGGAGAAGAAGTAGAATTTATTGAAGTTGTGGAGACCCCCCCCCCCAACAAAAGCCGTTTCTTCAGAAACAACAAAAACACCATAGATGATATGTACAAAGTAATAGATTCAATATCAGCAAAGAACAGCAGAAAAACCAAGTATGTAAATAATTTAAGGGAAGACATACTTCTCTTTCCACTCCCAAACTCGTTTTTCAAATTCATCTCTGCCCAGTTCTACCCTTTTTATTCCTTCAGAAGCCAACATTCTTTCCACAACCAACTGGGAAAAGAAAAGTAAAATAGGTTCAATTATATATTCCCATTCAACAGGATACAACATATATACTCATTCTCTACACAGAACATTATGTATAAAGAGGGCAGAATATAAATCAACAACAAAGCTGAAAACATTATATTTACAAAAGATTACTAGAAATAATACAACCATAAAGATCAATCCTTTTCCAGAAACCATTACAGAAGTTAAAACCGAAGGTAGTTGGATTAGATTATTAGACAATTCCAAAATATGTCTTCCTTTTTTTCTCTTACTAGTTCGGGAGATCAGACGAGCAGAAATCATGATCATCAAGAGACTAACCTGAGTTGCAATACCAGCATGATCAGTTCCAGGAAGCCAAAGTGTTGGTCTTCCCCTCATGCGATGGTACCTAACCATGATATCCTAAAGGAGACCACCAAAGGAAACAGATACAATTAAATAAATAAGCATGACAACACCAATAGCAAAGTCAACAAAATTTAGAATAATTACAATTTCTAAAAAATAAAGGTTAGAATCTGTTAGAATTAGAAGGATCTTCGTATCTTTATATCTCATCCTCCTCCACATCTTCATCAAGGTTCATCCAAGACACTAACCACTACAATTAAGAGAATCTGGCCATTTTTACTAAGAAGACATTTTCTGAGTACAAGGAGTTACATTGACCACTGTAGACTCAAATGCGTTGAATAAAATCAGATTATGCTATATGAAACATCTTTTGAAGTTGAGATGCAAAGGTTGCCCGCATGTAGTTATCTGCACTTTCAAGTTTATAAATAAATTCAGAAAACCACAGAATGTTGTATCAATAATGCCTAAAAAATGCATCCTAAATGTTTGACACTACCAGTGAAAGAAGTAATGGCAACTAAGTCCTTTCAGATTCATTTAATAATCTTCACAACCTCAAGAGTTACAAACATTGCATGTCCCATGTGCAGAGAGCCAGTAACATTAGGAGGTGGCATTGATATGACAAAAGGATCACTTTCCCAGTCAAATTTTGGTCTGAAATATCCTTGAGACAGCCACCTGCCATCCAAGAGTTCCATAAATTCTCTCAACAGATATATAAGTTAACAAAGTTCATTACAAGTAATGAACACATAATCATATCTAAATTCTAAACAAGGGACACATATGCTGAAGTTTAACAAAAAAACTTTCTGACAGTTTCAGAACAGTAGAACAGTTACTCATAACAGCATTTTTAGACACACAAACCCTCCCAGAATAAATAAACAAGTAAAAGCTTTACAAACATACAAAAATTGCAGGACTTGCATAAACGAAATACTTAAGATCAATATTTGGTAAAAAATTTAACTTGAAAAGTGATCCAATGTCTTTAATTATGCTATGTCAACCAAAAAGAGGAATGAAATGACAAGCAAAAAAGGGTGTTTCAAATCTAAGAACTTATTTTATACAGACATATATAGGGAGGAATCCACTTATATAAGTGCAAAACTATTTAGATTTATGCACTTTCATAACTTTTCATAGGATATGTAATTTTTTAACCCTACCATCATTACCATCATATTTCACATTCTATTCACATAGATCATCCATCAAGTTTCAAGAAAATTAAAAATATACCAAACCATTTGTTCAATGTAAAAAACTTTCAACGGCTAAAATATATTTAAAAAAACAGTATTCTCGATTGATATGATAGAGTTATTTCATCTATTTGAAACTTTACAAACACGAACCAGTACGATTATATTGTTAAATCCAGTGTTCAGTTTGTCAAAATATGAACCATGTGAAAAGGATAAAAGTAAAACACAGCATAAACCCGATTCAGAAAAAAAAAAAAAAAAAAAAAAAACAGTATATAATACATGGCATAACATAAAAAAGAAACACCACACACGAATACACAAACATGCCTAAATCAATATAATACGAATTATTAACCTGTCAAAAGCTATATAAAACTAAAATATGTAAACGCGATTATCTTACACATATTTCGACATGAAAAAAACTTGAATATATCTGTGTCAGACACATAAAGATAAGTTCATAAGGATGAAATAATTAAAATAGCCTCTTCTCTAACATTGATACATTTAATCACTTTCGTTAACTTCACTAAATCGAAAACTTTTATTTGGCCAAAGATAAGGAGCAAACAACATAAAACCTCAAAATTCAATTTAAAAAGATGAATCTTTATAAAAAGAAAATAAAGAACTGATTATCAGATTCAAGAATAAAATACCAATTGTATATTCGTTCTTCCGAAGTAAAATCAAACGACTTTGCCAACTCTGGAGAAGTGAAAATGCCGTTGTCTGATACAGCCACTGAAAATGCGACAAGAAATTAAACTCATATGCAACTCAAATAAGTACCCTTTAAAATGAATATGCTAAAGATATTAACTAAATTCATCAAGAGTTTCACAGAAGAATGCACGACTTTCAAGTTCTAGGCTGATTTTACTAATAAAAATACGTTTTCATTATATTTTATTTTACCAGCAAAGCTCCTATGTTTTATCGAAGTGAAACGAGAGTGAGAGAGGGAAATGCGAAAACGGTTTCGTTTTGAGAACAAAAGAGGATTGAGAGTATAAGCAGAGCGAGAAGATAAAAGAAAAGAATGAGAGACAGCTATTTGGTGAAGACTCATTTGAGGTTTTTTTGTTTTTCCTTTTTCTTTTCAGTGGTAGGGGGTTTCTTCTGATAAAGAGGCAAAATTGAAGCTTGAAGATTGGATAAACTATTAGAAGAATCTATCGCGCCTCCGTGTTCAGTAAACATGACATTTATAAATATTGGTATTTGTAATTCTTTTTATTAATTTCCAAAGGTAAAATTTTAAGAATGGTTCCTATACTTATCAAAATTTACGAATTTAGTCCTTCTAGCTCAAATTTAATCCCACTACTTTTCCATTTTGGACTTTTTTAGTCCTTAGTCTAACCATTTCCCTCAATTCTGATAGATGTACTTACCTGGCATTTTTTAATTTACACATTATTTTATTTTTATGACTGGGTAATTACACGTTGGAATTCTAACAATAAAAAAGAGTATAAGTTGCAAAAGAAAACTAAAAACCTTGCTGTCAGGCTTTTTTTAATAAAATTACAAAATTATTTTATTTTTTATGACGGGGGCAAACAAGTTGGAATGAATTTTGACTGAGATTTATCTGTTGGAGCGTGAAATTGTACAGTAGATTCAAAACCCATATAACAGTCCTATCTCTTAAACTACTATATTGTTATTTTCCACTTATGTTTTATTGTTCTTTCACTAAACTGTCAAAACTCAGAGTGGGAACAATTTTTGCTCTTACGGATCACAAAACAGTTTCATATAACTACACCTATACACTTTAAATGGGTTCCCAAGCTTACGAGATTCGTAGAATAAAACGGCAGGGGCAGCTGCACCCACCTCGATATCTTCATCCGCTCGTCAATAGCACTAAAAACCCTCATCCTTGTCTTCTAAGATAAAGCATTTCACACCTCTTAAAATTGTGGCTTTGATCTTTTCTTGAGTGGCCCTGGTCAAGACGATGGAACCCATTTTATTCAGTAATGCCACATATCGAAAGAAAATTCATGTCATGGTTTTGGGGTTTAACCTTACAAAATTTAATACCATGAAGGATCAAAATGCTTTATTTCATACTACAGGGACAAAACGCATTTTTAGGGATTAGGTTCTCGGGTTCTGGTGTTGCTGAGTTTTGGTTCAGAATGCTACAAGGATCCAAACGCTCAACTAAAACTTGTTCAGAAAATCAGCAGCACCAGAACCAAATGTCTTTTTCCTACTCTATTTTATTCCATCATATTTAATATCCTTTACACATTTCTTTATGTCAAACTCTTTTCTTTTCTTTTTTTGGAAAAAAAAATAACAATACTGCCTGATCGCTGCTTAGACACGCCAGCCATTCTGCTTCTTTGCCTCAAATGAGGCTCCATCATTAAGCATGTCCTGTGCATCGGTTTCCATTCCAAGCTTGGAGAGGGCAAGAGCTTGCATGTAGAAGGCAGTGGGGCACTCAGGCAAGCATACCTGAGCCTGCATGGCATCTCTCAAGGCAAGTTCTGGTTGGCCAATAATCAAGTATGAAAGGGCTCTTCTCACAAATACAGTACCAGAAGGAACAGACATCATCGCTACCAACTGCATTCAAGGGGAAAACGTTAACTACCTTTAAAAACTCAAAACCCAGGTTGAAATTAGTTTACAAGCATGTAGAAAGGAAATGAAGGAACAAAGCAGATTGATCAAGCTAAAGCAATTCCCTAATACCCAAAACAATTATGTAGCAGAAAAAAAATAAGTTGGACTCCAAACATGAAATATTAGCAGGTTAAACTCTCTTTTGGAGATTATTCAGAGGCCAATGAATATTTTCTAACAACTAGAATAAAAATTAAAAATTAACTTATGTTTAATATAACATCCCAGTAAGCAAGCTTGTCAAATAGTAAACAAGTACACCGCATGAAGAAAGTTACCTTTGAGTAGTAATCAATAGCATTTTTAAAATCTTTGTCTCTAAATGCAATATCTCCAAATTTCTTTGTATTCAGCATATCCTGAACCTGTTGTGTCCACTCTTGGAATGACAGCTTCACCAATCACGCAGTGCCAGCAAATTAAACCACAGAAGGGACAGACAAATGAAACTATGCATAGCCAGTTATTATGTGACATTGACAAAGTAAAATAGCCGTAACCCACCTCATTTTCTGCACCTTCTTCTTCTTTATAACCAGTTTTCAGTAAGATATCATGCACTGCAGTAAGATCCATCCTAGCACATGCCTTTCCAAGCGGGGAAATCATAGTTGGCAGCACCACTGGGGTTTTTGATAGACCCATTAGAATATTTGAGGCAACCTATGGAAAGCAAGGGAATGTATTACTTCAGTAGGGTTTAAGATGCATCGATACATGATACTCTAAAATTGAAATGGCAGTGAGTTCAATGACTGGAAATTTTCACCTCCTGTTTTTGAAGAGGTGCCACTGCTGAATGGAGGAATTTGGTATCAGGTCGATCTCTAGCCTCATACTGAAGACATTTTGAAGCCAATTCGACCAATTCCCTGGCATCTTCATTAGCATATTGTCCTTCCAGAGAAGAATCCATTAACAACAATAAATTCTTCTCTCTTATCAAATCCAAGGCCTGGAGAATCAAGTCACATAATAGTTTCAAAATTGATGACACAAAATTTACAGATGTAGCTGTATCCAACGTAAGTAAATGAGAACAAAGATCATAACAGATAAACAAGCAGAATATCAGCAGTCACCAAAAAAGAATACCAAAATAATCAAAACATAGAAGTCCCTGACTAATGCCTCCCCAAGGATAAACGAAAGTAACCACCATTCTTGAAACACTGCAGGACTCATGTGTGTATCTGTGTTTGTGGATATATATATATATATAATATAAGATTTCTACTTTTAATTCATTGACCCATCTTATGGGACATTGATAAAGCTCAACATCATCTATAGAACAGTTCCATAATAGTACAGTGGATATTAAGGACTTCTATGTTAGGACATTCTGCACCCCGCCAAAATTTTACATATCTTACTTGACTTTCTAAGCCTCCCAACAACAACTTCTCATGGAACCTAGCCAAATGGTAAATAAAACACTTACCAAAAGCCTCGGGTCCAACTAATTCTCGGTGCTTACATGTACAGAAAAATAACTGAATTCCAATGCCGGGATCAATTTTACATTAAAAAGTTGCAAAGAAACTCAAGATATATCCAAATTCTACCAGAACAGCAATTTTTCCTCACTAAGAACTTTGAGAGCAGTATTAGCAGGGAAATACAAAGAAAAGAACTAAATTTGGATAATAGAATGTATCATACATGGCTGGGAGGGATATGCTTTCCACTTAAGAGATCCAGGAGTACAGTTCCATAACTGTAGATCACACTTTCGGGGATGACCCTGCCTGAAGAGTTGAACATTCAAATTATTTAGCAGTGAAAGAATATCAATTCAATCACTAAATCCCCTTCTTTTCAGAAGGCTACGAAATGTATTTTCTTTCTTACTTCAAGATTAAAGAAGAAAACTAGTTTGTTGAATTTGAAAATCCTAGTTGTCCATAAGTGAATAATTGAAATCAGAAGCACATACCTGTCCTCAAAAATTCAGGAGGAGTATATGCCAAATTTGTACTGTAGCTTTTCCCATCTCGGCTATTTTTCATTAGTCCAAAACTAGATAACCGAGGATCACCTTCCTGGCATAAAATGAAATTAAAATTAGAAAAGAAACAGAAAAGCTAAATGCCAATGCTGGCAACTGATCTGCCTCAAGAGACAAGTCATAAACGTTGAGCACAATTTCAATCTATAATTTTACTTATGGAACATGGCTATTTAATATTTATTAAGATGGATCCTATATGCTAATCTCTCTAGTAGTCTATCCCGCTGAAACAATTAATTTTGAGATCTCCAAAACCACAAAGCCCATGCCAGACTAGCAAGGCCAACCACTAAAATGAATGTCAAATGAGAATGTGGTTAACATTCAAAATGTAATGAAAACAAATGTGCCCAAATATCATGGACGAGTGCAAAATTAGCAGGAAAGGTTCTAGAACAGCTAAAGAGGTGCTGTTTTCTACCCATTTCAAAAAGAGCCGTCCCATGTCATACATAAATCCCCAAGAGCTTTAAATGTTGAATCATAAAGAATGTTGAAGCTAATGATCAATAATAAAACAAATATTCATCAATGTAGTAACAATAAACAAGATAACATTCAATCTCTTCATGAATTAGCCCTCATTTACTAAAGCAGTGGAAGCACGGAAAAGAAAGATATTATGGTGGAAAGGAAATTAGCACAGGTGAGAAAAATATTGGGGTGGAAAGAGAATGTACCTCATCAAAAAGAACTCTGTAAGCATTTAAATCGTGATAAATTTTAAGGCCTTGAGCGTTGCAGTGCTCAAGGGCTTGAGCAATATGGTAAGCAACTCTAAGGCGCATTTCCCATGGTAAAGGCTGTTTTTCCCCTGCATTATTGGTAGCAATTTTCATAGATACGCAATCAAAGGGAGTAAAGGAGGATGCCATTGTTTAATAGTAAAAAGAAAAGAAGGAAAAAGTCAGAAAGGAGCAAAGGCAAAAATGAGGGTGAAAGACATACAATGGAAAAGATGCTTAGAGAGGGTATCATTAGGCATATACTCAGCGACCAACAAGCGCTCGTCACCCTCGGCGCAACAGCCGATCAAATTGACCAACCTCTTGTGACGGAGGTTCCCAACCATAGCAGCTTCGTTAACAAACTGGTGAGGGTCGGGCCATGATTGCCTCGAGAATCGCTTAATGGCCACTACTCGATTGCTCTTAAGCTTCCCTCTGTACACCACATTGGGAGCCTTTTCTCCACTCTCTGACACAATGAGGTCAGTGCTGAATCCATTGGAAGCTGCCCGCAGCTCCGCGAGGCTGAACTCGTTGAATGCGGGCACCGCCTGCTGTTCCCCATTCCCATCTGATAAGTAAAAATAAATAAAGAGTCCATGGATGAAGGATAAATTATTTTATATTGTGTATGAAGAGAAGAAATGGGAAAGGAAAAGAAAACGACCTAGATCTGAGTTAGTTTGCGGAGGAGGAGGAGGTGGAGGAGGAAGCTGATGAGGGATTTTGGACTGGAAGCAGCCCATCACTCTACGTCTGGATTTTCCTCACGTCTAGTGAATCAGAAACTGCAACTAGAGGAGTAGAGAGTACAGTGAGTATAATTTCAGCTGCAACTTTACTTAGTGGAGGCACAACTCAACTCGGTCACAACTCAGAAGACAGAAGAAAGAAAGTTGACTAGAAAAAGAGTTGAACTAACGAATGAACGGCCTGAACTTTCTAATTAGTGAAGTGAATGGTGCTAGCTCTAGTTGTAGTTGTAGTTCTAGTTTTAGTACTTGGTATGGAAATATTCCAATTTTACATTTTTCTTTTTCTTTTCTCCAAACTTGGGATGTTAATGTAGAAACAAGACAGTTCCTGTAATTCTTTGTTCTGATCCTCGATTAAATTTTACCACTGAAGTAATGTTGGTTACATAGATTAAAATACACTAACATCAATGTATCTAAGTTTGTATAATTCTCCCGATCGAGACAATATTTTTCTTTTAATTTTATAGAGAATTTTAATGATAGAGGCAACAAATTCAAGAGTGCAAGAATGCCTTATTTGATTAAATGGTGCATGCCATTCCATCATTTACTTTAACCTCTAATCCTATTCCCTGCAGCTCTCCACACATTCTATCATGAGAATCTGACATCTCTTTCCTCTTTGTCCATCAATAACAATATTCCTAGAGAATATTATACTTTATTCATCCATCACGAAATAGACTCTATGTAAGAATGATCAAGGAAAAATATTTTGAGGATGACACTTCAAACGATATAAAGAGTAAGAGGTGATAAAAAAAAAATTAAAACTCGTATATTTTAATCTGATCCTATTTCATTAGAATGTACTTTTAAGTTTTAATATACAATTTGATTAGTATATTATTTTCGACTTTAATCAATAATTTTTTCTTAGATTAGATCTTAATGTTATTTATAATTTTGCAACATGTAATATGATATCACCACGTTATCATCCAAGAAAAATTAAAAATCTTGCAAATCATAAAATTTCTAAAAAAATATTAAAATTTTGTAAAAATGATAAAAATAGTTTAAATAACTTTTAAATTTTACTAAAAATTATATCATTTCTTCCAACTAGTATTATATCTCTTTTATACCAACAATATCATCATCATAAGATTCATCACCATTACTATTATCATGTTTTGAATGTCTTGTAACACTTCATTCTCGACTCAATCGCTAAATCCGAACTATAAAATGTCACATTCGTTGTCGGGGCAATCATTACAACACAATATAACCATTTACACATGCTGGTAAGTATATTATGCATTCACAATATGTTTTAAAATCATATCCAAATAATCTATGAACTCAAGAAAGTTCATAAGAAGACTCGAAATTGAATAAAAACCGAATTATAAAATGTACAAACTATCGTGTTGCGACCTATCTACTTGACTTGTCCTCATCGTGATGTGTCAAAACGTTGAGAGCTTGACATCGCGATGTGATCATCTGATTTCAAAAGGTCCAAATGGCACCAGTTTATAACACCTAAATAAGCAATTCAATACATTAATTCAACCATTTCAGCTAACAATACCATTGGCATACTTAATTCTAGTCTTTAGCATTATATACACATATACATATACATTACAGAAATTCATTATCCCAACTTCAATTCATTTAAACCATTTCCATCCACTTGTATCAATTTCATATATGTATTAAACAACAAATAACTCTTCTTTTGAACTTCTTTAGTCCATTTATTACTTTTATAACAAGTTTGATTAAACAAAATTGAAGATACACGGTTTTAACTACATTTCATTGCAAATCTGAAGAAAAAGGGCTTTGCAGCGCTATTTTCCCCTCTTGCAGACACTGTTGAGGGTAACGCCCGTTACAAACGTGATTCCGAATCACAATGATGATGCGGATATTTTGCGGCATGGCAGTTCCAAAATCCATTATGATAGTAACAATAATGGCCTCTACGTTGCATTGCGGCCACATTTTGATACTGTACACTTAACAACTACCTTAGGAAGCCCCATCTACCGTATCTAAACCATCATAAATTGCCCAAACCTTAACCTGCATGATGGTACTCATTCACACGACTTGTGCATCAAAATATTGTAACCCCAAAATTACAAAAATGCAGAAAGCCGTCGGCCTTGGGATCTTATCTTGGAGACCTTGACAAAAAATGTGTCGAGCCCAGGCGATACTGTGCATGATAACAAAACCAGCATTGAAGATTATTTCTTTGTTTCCAGAGGTTCCAGTATATTAAGCGAAAAACTGTAATCCATTCAAGATCATTTCCAATATCAATATAATTAACCAATAGCCATTCAGATAAGGATAAGGAAAATAACCTGGATTGATGTCGCTGAGGCACGATTTTATTCAAAAAATTTTGTGCAATATGACAATTCTCTATACCAAGAATTACAGTCTCTTGTCCATTGCTGCATATAATGCAAATTGGATTGTCGACCATACCTCTCTTTCAATGCTTGACATTGGACAATAGTTTATCTTGCATGGCAGTCCATACAAACTGCTAAGGTCCTCTGATTTTCCACACTTGAGCCCATCAACCATCAGCTGGTTCCCATCAACAGGTTGCCAAAAAAAGCAGTGCATTTCCCTACAAAATAAAGTTAAATGTCAAAGTTCCAATAATAACAAAAGAAAGTACATGTTGCAAGAATGACTAATTAAAAAGAAACTAGAAGAATATAAAATAAAGAAGTATAGACTTATCAGAAAGTAAACGTATAAATTGTAGAATGGTACAGTACTGAAAAGAATCAGAATATTCAAATTCCAAAGATGGTAAGGTAAGAGATTCCAAAAACAAACAATTTCATCACATTGTAAATAAAAAAATTAAATAATCAATTACAAGAATATAGCTACACGTGTAGTTTAGTAAATACTTTAAAATATGCATCAAGCTCTTCAAACGAACATTTATTCCTTCATTTTTGTTTCCATCAAGATTGTAAATTGTCCACAGCACAAGAATTGTTTTACTTACATACATATAGATAGAGGGAAAAAAATGAATAATAAAGAAAAAAGCCCTCGATACAAGGTTTGTCTACACACCTCCTAAAACAATGCCAGTTCCCTCACGCAACAAGTCTTTAAGAGTATAAAATAACAGCAAAGTTCTTCCTTATGTCACAGTAAGAATAAAATATTTCACTTTTCAAAGGAAGGGATTCCTTACATGATTCCATTAGGGAAATTCTTCAAGAATTGAATTTTGGAAGGGAGAAAATGAAGTTAAATAATCCAGAAGCTAATCATGTAAAAAGCTTCTTAGATGAATCTCTTGTGAACATGCTACATAGTTCCTGAAGCTGGTCTAGTGTTTCCAAGCAGTGCATATCACTTCATCTGCTTTTATATGCTGGAAATACAGATACAGAGCATGCATTACACGGTAGATGCAGCTTGATTCAGAGTTGCTGATCTCTATCATGGCCTACAGGATTACTACCCCAAGAGAACCATTGAACTTACAACAAAAAGAAACACATTATTTCAATCAGGACCTAGATCCAAAATGAATTATCCTTGATGGTAAATCAACTGAAATAAATAATCTTCCAACTTTTAACACTAAAATCGAAAATAATGACTAAATTATCAATGATTCAATATTCGAGCGATGCGAATCTTAGACTTCAGCCTTTTTGCTTCTCCAGGAAATCCAGAATAGCGAAGACCAAGCAAGACAGCTCGTTGAGCAGACTTCAGAATTTTCATGCCACTTCGTAAACAAGATAGCAAGAGCTTGGCTGCAGAATGATACCTCCTGTCCCTGCAAAGGTTGTATACCAAAGAGGAGTAGGTAAAAGAATCTCTTACCTCCATTGATTTATAGACTTTGATCGCATTATCGATCTGACCAACTTTACACAACCCATCAACCAAACAGTTATATGCAACCAAGTTTGAATCAAAGCCCATCATATTCATATACTTCAAATGTTGTGCGGCCACCTCAACGTTACCTGCCTTGCACAATCCATCAATCATTATAGTGTGTGTATACTTATCACATTCCAACCCTTTCTTTTCTATCTCATCCAACAACTTATAGGCTTCTTCCAACTCACCAGTTTTACAGTACAAATTAATTAGTGTGTTATAAGATACTATATCAAGCTCGATACCAGTTTCAATCATGTCCACCATGAATTCAGTTGCCTGTTTCACCTTACCTATCTTAGTTAGAGCACCAATAACTGTACAATAAGCAAAACCATCAAATGTATACCCTTTACTCTTCATTTCCAACAATAGCTCAATTCCCTCTTCAAACTTCTTCTTTCTAAAGAAGCATTTCAATAGAGTAGTGTATGTTATGGCATTTGGAACATGGCCCGATTCCACTATTTCTTTAAGAACCCTCCTTGCTGACCCTAATCTACCAATCTTGCATAATCCACTAACAAGAATATTGTAAGTCAATAACTCTGGCACAAATCCATGACGCTGTAGGTTCCTAAACAACATAAAAGCATTCATTGTATACCCATTCTTGCAAAGACCATTCATCATAATGTTAAAAGTAGCAATAGAAGGTGACTGCTCAGCAAGTATAATATCCTTAAAAACCCTATGGGCCACATCTGGTTTTCCTAACTTGAAAAAGCTGTGCATCAAAATATTGTAACTCCAAACATCAGGGACTATGCCTCTTTCAATCATTTCATCAAATAGATCAAGAGACCGAGCTATTTGGTGATTCCTAGTGGCACCAGCTATCAAAGAATTATATGAAATAATATCTGGGGTAAGACCAGCTTCTCTCATTCGATGAAGAATGGCATAACCGGCATCAATTCCAAAATGACAGTATGCATCAATCAATGTATTGTAAGTTACAACGTCAGGGAGCACTCCCAATCTTATACCATCAATAATAACTGATTCAGCTTTCTCCAATTTATGGGCCTTACATAGTGAAGCTATGCAAACATTCAATAATCTAGTTGAAAATCTATGAACCATTCTTCTTTCTGCTTCTTTCTTTTTTCCCAAGCACATTCCACAACAAAAAATGCCTGCCAAAAGGAGAAAGGATCTTTCTGAAAAATTATTATAATTAAATTTCTTTATAATGGTTTGGTGGTCAATTTCTGAAAAATTATTATAATTAACTTTCTTTATAATGGTTTGGTGGTCAATTTCAGAATCGAACCAGTGGTCGAACTAATCAGACCACAAAGTTCCCTGTCCAACCAGCACAACCTAAAAAAAGAAAATTTCTGAAAAATAGGGAAAAGCGGAAAAAAATTGAAAAATCACCAATACTTCTCATTTCTTATCTTTCTTTTCAATTAATAACTTAACATTAACAAATATAACCACCCATGAACCAGAGAGGTCCTAAACATAAGCTAGTAGCTAACCAAAAAGGCAGCTGTTAAATGAAAAAAAGAGCCAGACCTTACCTCGCAGGTGGTCGGCGGGAAGGTGCTGAGGGCTGACTGAGAGGCAAGAGCAGCTATAAGCTTTTGCTTTGTTCCAACTGCTGCACGAAAAAATTATGCTTATTAGATTTTTGTTCTTTTTAAAATTCATTTCTTGTACATGGATTGAGCTGGGCTAATTAAGTGGGATGGATGTTTATCTTTTAAAATTGGGCCAAGTTGTTAGTTTAGGGTTGGAGTTGGGTTTTTTTTTCAATTTGGGCTGGATGAGACTAAACCCAAAACCATAAAAACCGGTTCAACAACAAAAATTCTTATTTTTAGCCACTCCAATTACTTATTTTTAGCAAAGAGAAGGAAAAAGAAATCGTTTACTTTGAAGAGGTCTTATTTTTTACAAGAATTGCTACTCATCTTTCTAGTTTCAAGTTTAAAATATGTTTGATTTTTTCATCAATGCTTCTACTACTGTTTAAGCCAATTCATAGTTAATATTAAAATCTTTTTCACCAGGTTGTACCTTTTCCGTTTAATTCAAAGGCTTCACAAGAAATAGTTCACAATACTGTAACTTGACTTTTCTTATTTGTTGTAGCTCACATTCATGTTACATGTATTAAAAGGAAATCATATTATGAATGAGAAAAGCTTTATGTATAATGTAATCCACTTAAAATTTAAGATAGAATTAGGTAATAAATTTCAACCTACTTAATCTTTTATAATTTAGACAACATTATTTTCATTATATGGAAAAAGTCATATTTTGAACCAATAACATTTAAAATCTGTTTCTTCAAAAAATTATTATTATTAAAATTACAGAATTCTATAAAATTTATTAATTTAACGGCCAATTTGACTTTTTAAGTAAAATTATTAAAAATACGTTAATTTTAAAAACTTCCTTACATTTTCACAATTATAATTTATGTATTAGAGGGAAATCATATTATGAATGAGGAATATTTTACATATAATGTAATTAACTTAAAATCTAAGATAGAATTAGACAATAAATTTCAGTCCAATTTGATTTTTATAATTAAGATAACATTATTTCCATTATAGGGGAAAAATAATGTTTTGAATCAATAACATTTGTTTTAAATAACATGTATTACGTGCATATAAGGTTAATTATAATTATTTAAATTTTATTTCTTCAAAAACTTATACACACATATAGAAAGAATATATCAAAAGAATACATATACATGCATTTCACAAATGCATGCACGTAAATTTATGTGGAAGATAGAATTATATCAAAATAATAAATACACAAATACACACATACAGATAGAAAGAAAGAATATATCAAAAGAAAAAACATATACACACACAAACAGATAGAAAGAAAGAATATATCAAAATAATATATATATGCACATTTCACTTACAGATGCATGCAAATATATCAAAAGAATATATACATACACATTTCACTTACAGATGCATGCAGCGAAATTTATATGGAAGGTGCCAAATAAACATTAACAGCCATGCAGACAGGAAACAACAATCAAATAAAAAGTATACAGCAACGTTATTCCAAACAAAAGCATTAGATTGTAGACAGATACCTTGGGTCAATATGAATGGCCAAGTCAATCGAAGGACCAATTGAAGCCCCCTTCAAACACAGTCAACTTCCTCAAAAGAGAGACCTTCTTTTGCTACATAATTAACAATACCAAAGCAAAAGATGAGTACATCACTCGAGCATTAGTTGGATTTTTTTAAAATAAACCAATCGTAATATGATTCAAATACGAAACTTCTAATGAAAACTCTCACTGTAAGATCAAAAAGGCAAATATGTTCTTTATAAGGAAGAAAACAACAACACATAGTTAACATCTTCTAATGCAACACAATAACCATTCGTAACTACTTTGTAATATAAGAAAACCTCTTCGGCTCACTTACATCCCTAATTCCAACCATGCCATGCCTTTACCTGAATATTTCAATCAAAAGCCATTTCCAAATGATACACACATCAGCACACAAACAATCCCAACTAGGTTCATCGATAAGCTCAATTCAAAACTATTTTAAAGAAAATCTACCCAATCCTTACTGATGAAAGCAAGCACCTAGCAGTATGAAAAAAAAAACATATATGCATACATGAATCGTGCCAATCTCCACCAGATGATCATGAAACTCAAAACCTCAAAAACCTTTGCAATACGCAAACCGGTTGAAACTCACCAATTCTTCAATTAATATCAATATTAACAAGTATCCCAATTAGATTAATATTTATTTTTTAAAACTGAAGTATAGATTTATTGAGAAAACTAAGAAACAGAATGTCACAACTCAAAAGGAATTGACAAGACATGTGATTACCATCCAGAAACATGGAGCAGACACACATCAATGGACTAGAGATGCAGAAACCAATTTACTAGATAAACTACCAGATAAACTCTACATGTGTCACAACTCCCAGCGGGTTCCTAGAACTAAAATCAAGCCAACACAGATGCAGAAACCAATTTACTAGAGATGCTTTGCATATGCAGCAAAACAAAAATGAATCACCAATGTAAAAGTGACGCTGAAGACAGTCAACTACACACTTAAATGGGTAATAGAAGAATCAAAACTTGTCTTTGTTAAATCTAATCTAAGAAGTATCTAACTTATTTTAATAAGGAAATACATCAATCTACAAGACTAGAAAAGCTTAAAAATTCACAGGACTAGTAAAGCTAAGAAAAGCACAAATGAAAAATGATAATGTCTCTTTTAATGGCCTTATTATGTTAAGATATAATTCTAGGACATCCAAGCTTCTTTCATCTCTTTTTTTAAAAGGAAAAAGAGATCTTTACTGATCAAAAAAGAGGCTCAAATACAACATAAGCAGCACCAAGACCAATTATACCACTACCAGTGAACTCAGCAAACAAACAAGAGACCAGAGAAAGGACACATGCGGAACGGTAAAGGACAAACAAAAGGCAAGTAGAACACCTATCCTATCAGATTGTTGTTTCAAAACACGCCATGAAGGGGCAAAGACCTCCCAGTCCTATTAAGGAGCAGCCTTAAAATGCCCTAAAGCGAAGTAGGTCTACTTCAATGGAACTGTTAAATCCTACTTCCGAGAATCTGTCATTGTACAGTCACAAATTATTTAAACGTTGAGTTATTTACATTGGGTAGCCTACTACGACTCTTCCCTATCAAATCCCCATCTAAGGTTAGGGCATAAAGCACAATGGAAGCAGTAAATCCTACTTCAGAAAAGCATAGGATTTTACATTATGTAGCTTATGACTATTCTTCCCTATCAGATTAGCACAGACATGTCGGGCTTTGTTCAAAATGAAAGGAAAATTGATTTACTAATCTTGAAAAGGGCACTGCACTTTTAATAAAAATCAATGAAATCTCACCCAATATAGCGATGGATTCATGATCTATATTAAATTAGAATGTTAGCTTCAATAATTATGAAACAGCACTTGGATAAGGTAATAATTATCAAACCATTGGTCAAAGATAACTTTTATATTTGGTTTAAGGTAGCCCAAAACAAACAATCAAAAGAAAAATTGTTTTTCAGAACCAGAAGGGACTGAGAAATCAACAAAGCCAACAAATGAAGAAGAAATTGATTATGACATTGTTACTTTAGAAGATATATGCAAACAGATAAAAGAACAAGCATATAAATTACAAAGAAACAGATTAGAAGATGAGACAGGTTTATCACCTTACCACAACCTTCATGTGGGAAAATAAAATCTTTCTCCAGTGTGAATAAGAAAGTGTGTTTTCAGTTTTGAACTGTTCAAAAATTTCTGCAGTATAAGAAAAAGTATACCGCATTAATAACCAGCAAGAAGCACTATATTTATCTGCAAATAAATAACAAAATAACAACCACAAATGAAGCACGTTCAAGGTGAAATCAAGCACTTCATAATCCCAACTCCCAAGCAAAGAATAAATCAGATCTGCTTCATTATGTGCCAGTAATTATTGAAGATCCAAAATTTTCCTTGTTGCATCAAAAGTGGGAAGATCTAGACAAGATACATTCCCGCAGCCCTCCCAGTGACAAACATATTGTCTCTCTCCATGAATGTGCAAAAGCTTTCTCAGAGCACCGGCATCAATAAATGTTTTTCCACAGCCTTCGTAGCTGCAAAGAAAATGAACTTCAGTAGTAGGCCCTGGTTCAGGTTTTGGTGCTTCAGGCTCTTTCTCCTTCTCCTTCAATTTATTTAATGTGTTATCTAAACAAAACAGTTGAATGAGGAAGGATAGGCCGGACAAATCTATAAAGAAGAAAATGACAAAAAAAAAGTGCTAATCCTTCCACATCAACTCCCTAGGGCATGAAAACAACCCAGTCTTTAGTTAAAATGACTTTATAAAACCAAAAACACAAGGCATGGTATCTTTTAGACCTAGAATGTAATGAAAATACAGTGAAGGGAATCTTAAAAAAGGACAGGAAAAAAAGGCATTGTGAAAAGAACTAGGGCATATTTCCATCACGAAATAAATAGACTGTTTAATTCCCCAAACAAAGCAACACAAGGCCCCTGGTATTGAGAAGTTGAGCACAAAACCATGCCGAAATATTCGTTCAAAAATCCAACCTGCATTTATGCTATAACTAAAGGCAAATTAAGCATATTTTACTTCAAAAAGAAGGCTCATAGATTAATCAAGCAAAGAAAAAATTTACTTAAAAATAAATTAGTCAGTGGCAGAAAGTACGGTAGGACTAAATTCGAAAAAAGCAATGAAAATTCTGAAAAGAAGATGTTTAACTTACCATTCTTTGAACCATTTAACAGCGGGAGCCTCGGAATTGAGAATGGGACGTCTCTCGAATAGAGGAGATGATCGCTGGCCTTTGATCGGAGGTACGACGCCGGACTGTGTGGAGGCGGCGACGGCTATGGTTTGTTATGAAAGGAGAAGATAGGAGAAACAGAGTAGAAAAAGAAGAGAGGAAAAAAGATTAGGAAAGGGAAAAAGAGACGAAAGAACCAGGAAAAGAAACGTGAGAGAGAGGGTGAATTTCGTCTCACGTTTGGAAAAGTAGTCACTTTGCCTCAGATTTAATTTTACTCTCGTAGGACTGCCTTGTACATTTCAGTCACGCAAACAAGTTATAAATTTAAATTATTAAAATATGATTAAATATAATTTAAAATAAATAAAAGTATTTATTTTTTGTAGAATATGCTATTATTTATTTTGCTAAATAATTAATAGTGTTGAAAGCAGCTATTGCAAACATTAGGTATACTCATCATGATCCGAAAATGAAAGAGTTTAAAGTAAAAATATAAGCCCAAAATTAGTTTGAAAAAAAAATTTAAAACCCGTTTTCTGGGCGTTCAACAAACTGCTCATCATCTTATGTTGGAATGGAAACAGAGGGCAAATATGGTTGCAGGCAGTAAACTTCTCATCAGAAGACCGTTTAACAAGCAAACTAATCATTGCAAGATTAGCATTTGTGAAGCTGCTAGATATAAGCATCACTTCATGTACTATATGGAGCAGAGACAGAACAATAAGGCGCATATTAAACAGTGAAGAAGTAACAATCCACCGGAAGCTAAAGCTCCTAATGCATGATATTAATGCCATGAAGACTCAATTTCAGCAGATACAGAGTTCGGATCAGCAGCATGAAGGGAGTAAACTAGCTAAATCTATGGCGATGAAAGCTTTAACTTATGCTCGGAATAATAAGTTTTGAACTGAGATTTCTTTATGTATGGTTTTTATCTTGTGATTTGGTATCGAAAAAAAAATACTAATATTAAATCATGTTATAAGTTATTAAGTTTTTTATCACTCTATATTTAATCAAGGTTTAACTTGATAATTTAAATTTAAATTATTTCACAATACGTTGTTTTAGAAAAAGTTTGTAATCCTGGCTTTAGACGAATCTTCTGTTTCTCCTATAACAAATAGTAGAAACAGAAACAATAATAGTATTTGAGTGTCTCACAGATGGTATGCTACATAGGATGTCAAGATTTTTAGCATAATAACAATTCATGACTCAATGGGGCTACTACATCCTGGACAAGTTATTAGCATACTACTTCTTTCTGGAGATTCCACCACTCTCTCCTTTATTGTGCTTGCTGCAGGTTCTACTTAAGCAGATTTTCTAAGCTGTTGAAAGGTCTTAGACCGCATGGAGTACTCCCTTATAAGCTTAGAGAATAATGAATCCTCTCGTTCTAGTAGTTTCGCAGGTGACTCAAACTCTGCAACTCTTCCTGTTAACACAAAATGGTTCAATTTGTTTTTCAACAATTCTAAAAAGTGTGTGTGTGTGTCCGTGCATGTAAGCATCTACATAGTTTTACCATCACTTAGAACCAAAATAAGATCACTGTCTATAACAGTGTGAATTCTGTGTGCTATTGTCACAACTGTCCGATCTTTGAACTCTTGATCAATAATCTTCTGTATCACTCCATCAGTTGCAGAATCAACTGATGCTGTTGCTTCATCCAGTACAAGAATACTGCTTTTCTTTAACAATGCCCTTCCAAGACAGAATAATTGCCTTTGACCTACACTCCAGTTTTCCCCATTTTCAATCACTGTTCAACACATTCTAATATCAGTACCTTTCATTAACAAATGAGATACAGCCACTCTATGAATTAATTCCCCAAGTTTAAAAACCTCACCTGTAGCATCCAACTTTTCTTCCTTTGCACGCACTCTCTCACCAAGTTGGCATTTATCCAGAGCCTGAAAATTTCACATGCATGCCACTCTAATCACTATATGCATATTTGTCTATTATATTCAGTTTAAGGGTAAGTTTTATGAATATCAATTACCTCCCATACTTCATTATCCGAATATTGCACGAGAGGATCAAGGTTCCCTCGAACAGTTCCCTCAAACATTGTAGGGTCCTGTGGTATAATACTAAGTCTTGATCTTAAGTCATGAAGGCCTATCTTACAAATGTCCACATTGTCAATTATAATGCTCCCTTCTCTAGGCTCAACTATCCTAAAAATAGCCTGTATAAGTGTTGATTTCCCACTTCCTGTCCTTCCCACAACACCAATTTTTTTTCTTCCTGGAAATGTGCAGCTAATATTGTTTAGGACAGATGGAAGATGCTCAGCATAACGGATCTGTAAGGTAGTCAAAATGTTAGTAAACGCATCTCAAGCTTTACAATATAATGTTTGGAACATTATGGATGGTTGTTAACATTCCTTACCTCCAAGTTTCTAAAGCAAATGGTTCCAACTTCAGGCCAGTTATTATGGGGTCTACACTCTTCAATCTCAAGTGCTGATTCACTAGCTAAGTTTGAGTACTGAAGTATTCTCTCTACTGAGATAATCTTGTTTTCTGCATTGCATATGTTCCATATTACTGAAGCTTGCAGAACATTTAAATTTATTCCATATGTAACAGCCAGTCCTGCAATGCCTGTTAGAAAAGTTTTTCGTTTTTCGATTAGTGGTCATTGGTAAAAAAAAAATTTCCTCTTCTGAAATTACCATATTGGATTATACTCACTTGGATTAATGATTCCATCAGGAAGCGACACCAGCACGACCAATGAGAAAGCAAATACAAAATTGGACAGTAGATTTAGTCTGAAAGAAAGCCATTCCATTGCTGAGACATTATGAAACCAGGGCCTTGAATGGTTGTCAATGAGACCAAGATTTGCATTAATGAAACGATTTTCTTGATCAAATGCACGGATTGTTGCTGCACCAGCAAGTGATTCTGCAAAGTGGTGAAGAATAGGTGCTCTTTGTATTCCTGCTAAGCGTGCCAGTTCTCTTGCTGTTGGTATGTAATATTGCTGAAACAATTATATCAAGTCATACTTGGTTTTTCTTTGGGCATGGTATAGCTATTTAAACATCTCTATATAACTTAGTAATAAATGTGAACTTTCACTTACTTGGTACCATAAGCAAATTGCAGTCACAGGAATGAAGATGACGAACACTTCCCATGCTACCTGTGACATCACTGCAATGGTTCCGAGAATCTGTATTATTGAGAAAGCACACCATGTTGTTCCAATAGGGTCGGAAGCGTGTAAATTATTGTACTAAAAAATCACACAAAGTTCAATTCCCAGGAAAGAGAGGTGGATCACATGGATCTCTTAAATACCAAGTCTTTCCTTAGACAGAATATCCCTTCTATAGTAATTTAATAGCACAATTAAATACTACTATTGTACCCTCAAATATTGAAAGAAAAATAGGACAAGAAAGAACACAAGAGTTTTAACGAGGTTCGGTAAATTATACCTACGTCCTCGGGCACTAACACCAGATGATAACTTTACTATCTCCAAAATATTACAAACAAATAGAATTCCTTAAGAATTCTCAAATGGGAGACGAGAGAAAACTAAGAGAGAAAGATTGGTTGGGATGGTTGAAATGAGAAATGGTTAGGCCTATTTATAGTTGAGGTTCAGGGACTAACTTGTAAATGACCTAAAAACTTAGGGACCAAAATTGCAATTATCCCATTCAACTTTAAACAACTTGCCTATCACTTTTTTTCTTTCGGTGCCACTTGCACCTCCCATTTTTGACTTTTCAACAATCTCCACCTTGAAGATTTGATTAGGATAATCACATCTTCACACACTTCCTTCAACTCCCCAAATTCGATAAAGCTATCTTTTGTAGTGCCTCCAAATGCGCTCTCGAGCGCCATACACCTAAAGGTGCTCAAATTCTCAGGATGTTAATCAAGTTCAAACAATGATTAAACTTGATTGTTGTTACCACCTTGGTCATCATATCTGCGGGATTATCTGCTGTCGGAATCTTCTGAAGTAGAATTTTTCCTCTTTCAAAGACTTCCCGCACAAAGTGATATCTTACGTCGATATGCTTGGTTCTTGAATGATAGACTTGATTTTTCGCTAAATGAATAGCGCTCTGACTGTCACAATATAAACTTATGTGACTTTGAACAACTCCTAAGTCTTTCAACAATCCATTAAGCCAAATAGCCTCCTTAACAGCTTCTGTAACTGCCATATATTCTGCCTCTGTAGTAGACACAGCTACTGTAGACTGTAAGGTAGACTTCCAACTCACTGGGGCTTTCGTAAGAGTAAACAGATACCCCGTAGTTGAACGACGTTTATCTAAATCACCAGCAAAGTCGGAATCAACATATCCAACTACAAACTGACCAAGTGCTTCATCCTGTTCAAAAATTAAACCAACATCTACGGTTTTTCGAAGATACCGTAGAATCCATTTCACAGCTTGCCAATGTCCTTTTCCAGGATCATGCATATACCTGCTCACAACTCTAACAGCTTGTGAAATGCCAGGCCTCGTACACACCATCGCATACATCAAACTCCCAACTGCATTAGCATATGGGACTTTCGCCATATATTCTCTTTCATCTTCAGTCTTCGGAGATAATTGAGCACTAAGTTTCAAATGAGAAGCAAGTGGGGTACTTACATGTTTTGTGTTTTCATTTACACCAAAACATTGTAATACCTTTTTCAGATATTGCTTCTGATTTAAACAGAGCTTGCCTCTCGGTCTATCTCTACTTATCTCCATGCCGAGAATCTTCTTGGCCTCACCTAGATCTTTCATCTCGAACTCTTGATTCAACTGAGCCTTCAGCTTATCTATCTCATTTTGGCTCTTTGAAGCAATTAACATATCATCAACATACAAGAGTAGATAAATGAAAGATCCGTCATGCAGCTTCTGCAAATACACACAATTGTCATATTTGCTTCTAGTGTACTTCTGCCTTCTCATAAAGCTATCAAATCGCTTGTACCACTGCCTCGGGGATTGCTTCAATCCATATAGCGATTTGTTAAGCTTACAAACCCAATTTCTACCACCAGCATCTGTGTATCCTTCTGGCTGAGTCATATAGATCTCCTCTTCTAACTCACAATGCAAGAAAGTTGTCTTAACATCAAGTTGAGCTAGCTCCAAATTTAACTGTGCTACCAAGGCCAACAAAATTCTAATGGAGGAATGCTTCACAACAGGGGAAAATACATCATTGTAGTCAATTCCCTCCTTTTGAGCGTAGCCTTTAGCTACCAATCTTGCCTTGTAGCGAATATCCTTCTTGCTAGGAGATCCATCTTTCTTTGCGAATACCCACTTGCATCCGATTGCCCTTTTACCTTTCGGTAATTGCGCCAACTCCCAAGTATTGTTCTTCCGGAGAGACTGCATTTCTTCATCCATGGCGCTTTTCCATTTATCACTTTCTAAGCTTTGCATTGCTTCATGATAAGTGATAGGAATATCATCAACAACGGGAAGGGCGTAGGCCACCATATCAGTAAATCGAGCAGGTTTACGAATTTCTCTCCGTGGCCTTGCAACTGCAACTGGTTCTGGTGTACTTAGTGGTTCTTGGGTCAGAACCTCTTCAACCTCTAATTCCTCCATTGTGGCTGGAGAATTAGACTTATTAACTGGGCAAATCCCCATCTGCTCAAACTCCACCTGTTTTGGAGTACACTTCACCTGCTGTGGAGTATTGCTCGTCTGAATATCTTTATCTGCTACCTTTTTCAATGTGGCAGATTCATCAAAGGTAACATCTCTGCTACAGATCATTTTCTTTGTGCTTAAGCACCAAAGACGAAATCCCTTCACTCCAGAAGTGATTCCCATAAAGAGAGCTTTCTTTGCCCTCGGGTCTAACTTTGACTCCTTCACATGGTAATATGCAGTGGATCCAAACACATGTAAGGAATCATAATCTGTAGCTGATTTTCCAGACCATACCTCCATAGGAGTTTTTCTTTCTAATACAGATGATGGCAAACGATTAACAAGGTGGCCAGCGTATGTCACAGCCTCAGCCCAAAATTGCTTGCCCAACCCAGCATTGGACAACATACATCGAACTTTCTCCAACAATGTTCGATTCATACGCTCTGCCAATCCATTCTGCTGTGGTGTATCCCTAACTGTGAAGTGTCGAACAATATCATACTTTTGGCACACATCGAAGAACGGATCACTTTTATATTCCCCTCCATTGTCCGTCCTAAGCCGCTTGATTTTCTTGCCAGTCTGGTTTTCGATCATAGTTTTCTATTTAAGAAAAACTCTAAGCACTTCATCCTTAGTTCTCATGGTATACACCCAAACTCTTCTGGAAAAGTCATCAACAAAAGTAACAAAGTAGTGTTTTCCTCCCAATGAAGGTGTCTTGGAAGGCCCCCACACATCTGAGTGAACATATTCCAAAATACCTTTTGTATTATGGATAGCAGTACCGAATTTCACTCTCTTTTGCTTTCCCAGAACACAATGCTCGCAAAATTTTAAATTGCAAGCCTTTGTACCTTTCAACAATCCTTGCTTTGCCAGAATTTGCAAGGATTTTTCGCTGGCATGTCCCAACTTCATATGCCACAACTGCATTGAGTCCAATTCTTTGTTACCGGAAGCTGTAGCGACTGCTCCAATAACTGTACTACCTTGGTAGTAATACAAGTTATTTTTCCTGATGCCCTTCAATATCACAAGTGCGCCAGATGTCACTTTCAAAATCCCATCTCTCATAGTAACAACTGAACCATTGGATTCCAAGGCTCCCAATGAGATGAGATTTTTCTTCAAACTGGGCACGTACTGAACATCAGTCAGAACTCTGGTTGATCCATCTTGATTCTTTAATTGGATTGAACCTATCCCAACAGTTTTACAGGCATTGTCATTGCCCATATAAACAACTCCTCCATTTAGTTCTACTAAATCAGAGAACCACTCCCGGTTAGGGGACATATGATAGGTACAACCCGAATCCAATATCCACTCATCTGAATGGAACGACGATGATGATGCAACCAGTGATAGTTCAGAGTCACTAGTATCATGCTTAGCAACACAAGCATCTACAGCAGCTTTTCCCTTATTCTTCAGCTTTGGACAATTTTTCTTCCAGTGGCCTTTCTCATGACAAAAAGCACATTCATCTTTCCCGAGTCTAGACTTTGACTTTGATCTCCCCTTTTGAGTTTTCTTCCGAGTGTATGAACGACCTCGGACTACTAAAGCTTCTGTATATCTGATTGAGTTGTTCTGTTTGTCCTTCTTTCTCTGTTCATAACTGTATAAGGCCGCACAGACTTCGCTCAGAGATATATCACTCCTGCCATGAAATAGAGTAGTTTCTAGGAACTCAAACTCCTCAGGAAGTGACCCCAACAGCATCAAAGCCAAATCTTCATCTTTGAATGTCTCATCCATATTCAGCAAATCAGTGACTAACTGATTAAATTTGGTGATGTGATCATTCATTGTGGTACTTGGGACGTATGTGAAGTGAAACAGTCTTTTCTTCAAGTGGAGCTTATTTTGACTGTTTTTCTTCAAAAATTTTTCTTCAAGTGCCACCCACAACTTATTTGCAGAAGTCTCCTTTGAAAAAGCATACCTTTGCTCTCGAGAAAGGCATGATCGAATTGTGCCACATGCCAACCGATTGATCGCCTTCCAATCTTTCTCCTGTACATCATCTGGTTTCTCTTCATCAATGGCAATGTCTAGACCCTGCTGAAAAAGGGCATCTAGAACCTCACTTTGCCACATACCAAAATGGCCCGTGCCATCAAAGATCTCCACGGCCAGTCTTGCATTTGCAATTGTCGGTCTTGTCCACATGGACGATGTTGAAGCTCCTACACCGACCGTTTTCTCCATAATCTTTCAATATACCTAAGGAAATCTTTTCTGATGTGGAAGATCAGTTTAAACTGCAACCACAGAGCATACTACGATTAACCTTCGACTCTGATACCACTTGTTGTTCCAATAGGGTCGGAAGCGTGTAAATTATTGTACTAAAAAATCACACAAAGTTCAATTCCCAGGGAAGAGAGATGGATCACATGGATCTCTTAAATACCAAGTCTTTCCTTAGTCAGAATATCCCTTCTATAGTAATTTAATAGCACAATTAAATACTACTATTATACCCTCAAATATTGAAAGAAAAATAGGACAAGAAAGAACACAAGAGTTTTAACGAGGTTCGGTAAATTATACCTACGTCCTCGGGCACTAACACCAGATGATAACTTTACTATCTCCAAAATATTACAAACAAATAGAATTCCTTAAGAATTCTCAAATGGGAGAAGAGAGAAAACTAAGAGAGAAAGATTGGTTGGGATGATTGAAATGAGAAATGAGAAGGCCTATTTATAGTTGAGGTTCAAGGACCAAACAATAAATAGCCCATTATCTCAAGGACAAAAAAAAATAATTCCCATGCCACTTTTTCAAAGTCAACTTTAGGGTGCTAAACTTGCACCATTTTGTATTGTTTGCCATTAATGTTATCTCCCATTAATGTTAACACGGTGTTCTGTCCCTGTCCGTCTTTGTAAGAAAAGCACTGAAGGAAATTAGTTGTATCAAGTCTTAGAAGAAAAAGAGGTTTATTTTTTAAGCACAAGAGATTAATCGGTGGGTGCTACGTATTTACATACATGATTACCTTTTGTCATCATGAATCATGAGGACTGGCCGTAGATTCAGTTGCATCCAATGTATTGGAATTTGGAAACTTGAACCAACAGGAAATATTATTAATTAAGAACAAAAAGGAAAACACTGGTTTTTTTTTGTTTCCAGAACTCGATGGGCATGGCAAATGGCTATTAAAGCGTAAGAGATCTATATGGCGATTGGGCTTGAACTGATTGCTTTAGATTTAATTAGTATTATCATTTTGTTTATATACAGTTAAAACTATAGATATAATTAATGAACCATGCATAATTGTCATCTTACACTGAAATCCAAAATTTTTAAAATTGGTAAATATGTTAACGAGGACTTTGTATTAGGATATATTATTTCCATTATTAAGGAAAATGGATAAAAATGTTAAATTAAAAAGTAAATTAATTTATCTAATATATAAAAATTAAAAAGAGAAAGTAAAATACAATCCGAATTCTAATGTAAATAAATTATCACTATTTATGTATCATATTAAATGAATGATTCATTCAATGTAAATATATTAATGAAATTTAACAATAATAAATCTATAACATTGTTTGATTTCAGGACAAGGCCAAAGACAAGGCCTCCTTCTAATTTAATTAATAATTATGCATCAAATAAAAAACATGAAAACAATCAAACACCATCAAAGACATCTACATTTTCCTCCACTCATTGAAATGACTATGACTAATCAGTTTTTAAATTTAATTTTTAGTGAAGTTAGCTTTTCTTTTGGGAGTGCCACTTTTTATTCACTTTTTTTGTTTTGGCTTTTTCTCCTATGCTTTTTCAGTTTCCCATACTGAATTTCTTATATAATACCGTAATGGTAGGTGAGTGCAAAAGAGTCTAATACAATGAGCTAATCAACAAAGGAATCAATGATTACAACTAATTAAGAATGGTTATAACTTATATGCGGATGACTAGTTCATCAATAAAATAATTTAATCATTCATCACTAACCAACCCCGCCATTTTCTCCATTTCGGAAATCTCTATACCCATACTCTTTAAAGTATAAAAATGGAATCCACCAAATATATATATATTTAATAGTAAAGTAGGATTGTTTTGCTCCATCATTCAACTTATATGAATCAATAAAAAATTACAACTTTGCTAAAATTTTTAAAACTTCGTAGATACAAACAAATAGTGCAAATGATACTAAAGTCATGGTATTTAAGGAAAATTATACATTTGTAGAACTCCAATTTGGCTTGTTTTGGTATTTTTTTCCCAATAAACTTAGACAAATTTCAACCTTTATGTTTTTTTTTCAAAAGTTTAATTATTATTATTTTTGAATAATTTAATTAAAGTTATACCGATATATATTTTAGTACATGCTGTATATATGTATCGATGAACTACATTCATGAAAATAATAGAAAAAGCTTATTTTAGTAAATTTTAATATTTTTAAATTCAAACCTTTATTATTTATTAATAAATGATAAACTATTTAATTAGTCACCTTATTTTCATTTTGATCATCTAAAATTAAATCCTTATAATATTGTCACCGTCATTAGAAAATGCTTTATTTTAGTTATCAAAATGAAATCCCCTAAAAATTAGGTGATGAGTTAGTGAATTTACCCAAAAATAATAGACGGTACCAGCTGCAACTGCAAATGAACTAAACTACCTTACAGCAGAGCCCATTTTAGTGTGTTGAACCAAAAGAAAAACCCAACCTATTTGAGTGAATGCAAATTTGTCCTCTGAAGATTCTCTGACAAAGATGGATATTATTACTTTATAAATGGTGAGATGTCGACGGAATACTTATATTAAATTTAAAATTAAATCTAGGGTTAATTCTCTAAATTTCGCATTAGGTATAATTATTTTTATCTAAATTAGTCTCTAAATTTGAAAATTATTTTCACATAGCGGCTTAAAATTTCTTTTGTTTAAATTAGTCCTTAATATTCAAATTGTAATGTAAGAATAATTATCAAGTCCAATGACTAAATTAAGTAAAAAAGAAGTTAAGTCTCAATATGAGAATATTTCCTAGTTACTACCATAATATGAAAATAATTACCTACTTCAAGGACTAAGTTGAAAAAAATTCAGATTTCAATGTGGTAGTTGTTGTCAAGTCTCAAATATTGATTTAACCAATATAGTCTATTTTGGTTGAATCAGTTAGTTGCACTATTCCAATAATAAATCAAAATAACCACTTACTTTTTTTTACACCAGCTCATTAATTCTGTCCAATTCTGAGCGCACTTGTTGGAACATTATGCATTGGTCCATGCATGAATAATGTTTAAAAAATATATAATTTTTTATCTATTTTAAAAAATATTTAAAAAAATATTAATCAAATTTAAAATTTAAACTTTAACTAAGGTAAAACAACAACTTTAAAATTTAACATAGAAAATTAATAAAGAATAAGTAAAGAATTTATAAAACAAACAAAATAAAGAAAAAGAAAAGACAATTTGAACACAATTTTTTGTGTATGTTTTTATTAAACTTTCAATTTATATATTTGGCATGAGATGATTTTATTGTAGATTTTTTAAAAATAATGTTATAGATAACTTTGTTTTTAATATGTGAATTTTTTTCTTTATTTTAGATTTGTTAAATAATGAGTATTTTATATAATCAATTAATATTTTTTATAGTTAAAATTATTTAATTTAATTCATTTATATAATTAATATTTTTTCTATTAAATATATTTTTTTTGAAAATAAATAAATTCAAAACAGTATACCTATATATTACTAACTACTTGAGTTTAACCCTTATATCTAAGCTTTAAACAATTTTTTTTCAACTTTGGTTATGTAGAAAATTTAAACTCAATTTTTTTAAATAAAAATAGTATCATTTCTCCTTATTTTACAAATTCATAAAAATTAATTATTTCAAAATTTAGGATTATTTTTTCTAAAATATTTTCTTAAAAATTTTATCATAAATTCTACTTTTAAAAATACAATATGTCTTATAAAAATTGAACTAAAAAATTCGTGGGAAGGATATAAAACTGACTGTAGAAACTATTATGAAAGTAGACAAATCGCAATTGACAATTGACAATTGACAAACATGAATTCCATCCAATTACGTCTTTCACAAATATAATCAAAACAAGATTTGTGTGTTGAGGACAGTGAAATGTCGTATAATATTTTATTTTATTATATGAAAATAAGGGAATATCAAATTTTCTTTTTGGCCATTTCTTAAATTTTTACGGTTGAAAAATAATGAAGGAAAAAAACAAAAGCAAAAGGTGCGACAACAAAATAACGACCGTGGGTGATGGAGATTTCTTCCTTGAAAATGGCGTTTCCAAATTTGTTTACAATAGGTTTTGACACTATTCATCATTGCTTTCTCAATAATTTTTGTCCAGCATATTTGTTTTAAGGTCTCTTTCGATGGAAGAGAATCTATAGTAAGATGAAATCTCATTAGTATACACCTTTTCTTTATTCTTTTTCTTTGATAACAAAATGGTGTTTGTAAAACATATAGTGCAGTGCTAGCAAAAGTCAAGGTCAAGTACAACTTATTTTACAACATGCTGTAATTTTAGTCATATTGTTTGTTCGTTCTTGGATTGGATGCTGTAATTTTAGTCATATTGTTTGTTCGTAATGCCCCGTATCAACACAGAAATGTTGACATGATTAGTCGAAGTTATCAAAGTATTGGTGTCTTCCTAGAAAGAATACTTACTTATTTGTTAGAATTATCCCTGCAAACACAAGTTAACACATTAAGTGCCGGAGTCTGAGCAGAACTAAACGTAGGAACAGCATCTGGTAGTGGAGTTTAGAGCTACACTCTAAGCTATGCCATGCTATGATCTGATTACCTTTTTAATCTTGTATGATGGCTGCCACACCGTAAAGTTGAGAATTATTATTATTTTGCTAGCCCACGTACGATAGTCCAAAAGTTTCCACGAGGTGATACCCTCCTGTAGAGGCTGTGATTTACCTCTTTGGTTCGACCAACACAGGTTAGTGTATTGCATGTTCTTGAAAAAGCCTCCATGATAGAGGTGGACATTCCGTTTAATCCATTGAATGGTTTGAAGAGGATTTGGCTTTATGTCGTTGAAGATTTTATCATTACTGGCTTTCCAAATGTACCAACAACCCACAATTAATAAAGTGTAGAAAGCCTAATTCGAGTGTTCTGTGTGATCGATCGTGATGAACCAGTCTTGAATACATTGATGTACATTCATGGAATATAAACTTCCCTATACTAGATTAGCAAATTTACAAGTTCGAAACACGTGCTCAGTTGTCTCAGTGCCCATTTGGCATAGTTGACAGTTAACATGTACTTGCATTGATCTCTTCTGTAGCTGAAACCCTGTAGGTAAGATTTCTCGACATGGAAGCTCTAATTTCCATAATCTGTCGTAATTTAATAACTCCTAAATTACATATAACCTCGCGACTTACAAATATTATTGACTATTAATAAAAGAAGGGAAAAAAAAACGACTTATAATACATTTAACTTTTAATATTATTGAAAGGTCATACGTCTAGCAGTTAGCTCTTACATGATGTTATAACTGAGGTAATAGTATGTGGTTGTCGCGTTTTCTCGTAGACGTCTACTTTACAAGAAAGTGCACACGTCTAGTTTCATTGTACATGTAAATCCTATATTTGCTACTTTATCTCGACATAAATAACTAATAAAACATACATGTCAAAATTATACTGACAAATATAGACTTGCTCTCTCGCAAATGAGAAATTATATGCTTGCATGGCATAGGCATACTTCTAGATCCAGTACCATGGTGAAGGAGGGAGCTAATAATAATAACAAAGGTCAAACAACTTTCTTCTAGTACTAAATCACTTGATTAGCATGAAACCACGACAATGGCACCCTCAGAAAGCCAAGCCTCAATATATACGTATATCTATCTAGCACTAAAAACAGGTTCCGCATCAATGCTCGGTTGAGATCTCCGAGTGTACTTCAGAAGCAAAGCTTCCGATGAAAGCCCGGGTACATTTAGATCCCTAAAAAAAAGAAAACTTCTTAGATTAAATAGTTACACAAATCAGATTAATGTGCAATTGAAATTTTTTTAAAAAAAGTACCTAATGTAGGGCTCTAAATCTTTCCACTCCCATTTAGCTCGTTCTTTGAAGAGGATGGAAAAACGATCTGCAGGAGTTGTTGGCAATGAGGAAACACTGAGGGCACGAACCCATGTCTCTACACCAAGCTTCTCAGTCAACACTTCACCTTCTAACAAATCAAAACTGGGCTGAATTTCTTCTGGAATCATCCGCAACCATTCTTCCATGAAACTCTCCATCTTCCTCTTTCCTTCTCTCAATATTCCCCTTGCAAAATGCACGCATACTCGTCTTGCATCCAGTCTCCAAACACCTCCGTCCATGGCCTCCTCCACCCTACTACCATAGACATTCAAACAATGGTACACGAGTTTGCGTGGAAATCCATCCGATTCCAATACACTCACAACTTTATCTTCAACAAGTGAGTCCAGCGACCAGTCATTCAACACGGAATTATGCAAAAGCATCCTAAGAATCACGTCCATGTATTTCTCATCCACAATTCTCCAATATCCATCAATCTCCACGGCTGAAAGAGCTTGTAATCCAGCCTTTAATTCATCATCGCTAGCTTGAACCTTGTTTATAAGATCATCCCATTTATATAAATCCCCCATTGCCGTTGACGCTTCATCAGAGCTGTAAAGATTCTCTGAGAGAATTGATTTGAGCTTGTCAAGTCTAGGAGCAACCTCAACAAGCTCCATGTTACCAGGTGCAACTTTGATGACTGATGCTGTAGGAACTTGTTGATTGTAATTTTCCCCGCCACTTTCATGCGATGTTGAATAATCTGCAGGTGGTATAAGGAACACAGAGTTTGAGGTTCCTACAAATTTAACCAAGTACGTTTTGGACTTGGTGCAAAGAACCGCATCTTCATCAGGCTGTCCTCTTAAGGTTACCCTAGAAAAGAGATGGTAAAAAAAAGTATAAAATTGGAATATTCAAAAGATTACATTAGAAAGTCTACAAGCTGAATCAAAATTACACCTTACCTCTGGTACAGGACATCAGAGAGAAGTTTCTCATCAAGCTCTAGTAGAACCAAATCATCATGGGGACCAAAGAACGGATGATATTGAATAGAAACTGAGGAGGTTGGCTGGAGATTTAATAACATTTCAGCTCCCTTGCAACACGAATGAGGTTGTTCCATCATGCACAGCAAGTAGTTGAGAAAAGCCTAACTTGGAAACTCCAACTCTACAATAAAATTTTTGTATTTCAAGGGCAAAATAAACTACAACAGCTCATCGATAACTTGTGAGATTATTAATTGCATTACCGGCAAACAAAAAAGGAGTAACTCTGCTACTATCTGCATTCAAGTTATAAGGCAGTACACGCTATCAAAAACACAAGGAAGAACATTTGAAGGCTCCAACTAGAAAAACCGATATCAGGATAGGAATCTATTTGCAGGTTGCACCAAACAATCTAATTCAAGAACAAAATTCAATGCTAATGCAAATAGATGGTAAAGTACATTGCCTAGACAATACCTCCACACCAAAGACATGAAACATGGAAATTAAAAGATCAAGTCAATGTGCATAGAAATGAAAAATAAAACACATTTCAGAGGCCAATGGTAAACTAAAAGTAAACCTTAGGGCCAGATAGTAGCAAAGAAGCTTCTTTTATGTCATATAAACCTTGGAAGTTGGAACACCGAACTGAGAAGGTTTCGAAAGAATTGGCATTGCTCGTTTACCTTTCCCTAATTTAAAAAAAAAAATAGAAAGAGAACCGGAAGCCATAAACTTACCGGTTGATTTCAAACGAAAAATCCGTGAGCAAGGAACAAAAACCCAAATTCCATAGCCAAATTGAGTTGCTACTAGCTAGGGTTTTCAGAGTTTGGCTGTGGTCATAAAGTGGGATTGGATGAAAATGGGCCTTTTCAGCAATGGCTGGAACCCAGTTTATTGGGTACGGCCTATGGGCAGTAGCAGATGGACCCTAAACAAAATTGAGGATTATCCTCTTTCCCCTCTCTCTCTTGCTCCTAATTTCCTTTTCCATTAATATTTTAGTTGTGTTTATTCACATAATTTATATTTATCATGTATATAAAATTTTAAATTCATCTAATATTTCTATATCTTTTAGTGGCATCAATTGCAATTCATTTTGCAATTGGACACAGTTCAATCTGCTCATTTTATTTACATGTTTGGACTAGATTTTTTAACTATTTTTATACACTTTTAAGATATTTATTTATATTGTTTAAAGTGATTTAAGATGGTATGAAATTTAATTTATGGAGATTGCCTTTTTATGATATATTATGTTGAACAGTTTTAATTAGGAAGAAAGTTCATAGATTCATTTTGATCATACTAATTTAAATATTTAAGTCTACAAATACCTGTATATTAAAGACTTGATTATCAATTTATTCAAGAGATTTAGAGAGCATAAATTTAGTTCTTCTTAAGAATTTATTTTAGTTTGGAGAAGGATTTCAATAGGTGTATAAGAATAAGGTTGCAATTTGGTGAGTGAATTCAACTTTAATAACATCTTGAACTATTAATATATAATGGATTACTCTACCGTTTCAAACTGTGCAACCAATTTGTTTGTCCATCTCTAATTTTTGTTCTTTAAATTGTTTTTTTAATTGAAACTTAATATATAGTTGACAAGCAATTTAACTCTAACAATTCCTATCAAAACTATTAGAGTTAGACACTTGGTGCCCTAGGCAAAGATCCTATTGATGAATTGCTTGATAGTTCCAAACTATGTGTATTGAAAAACGTATATGAGAGACTTTCAAGGTAGAAACCACCTATGAAAGAAATTAATGGACTTTGAACCATCAAGCTTGAAATCACTTGGTCAACATAAAAGTTGATTGATGAGAAACTTTAAAAGGCTATTTTATCATGTTGGAAACTACTTACTAAATATATTAATGGAGTTTGAATATTAAACTTAAAATTATTAGGTCGGCAAATATATACAAGATAGCCAGTTACAACTCAAACGCCTTAAATGCTATTTTTAGTGATATATATCCTCATAAATTCAAGCACATCTTCAAGCGTATTTTTACCCATGAAGTTTGAATCATTCTTGAAACAACACATAAAGGCATTAATACAAGTTCGAAATTTTGAAAATGTTAGATAAAGAAACAAATTTTTATTTTTATGTTAATTTACGTGACATTTGTAATATCCAAAAATTTGATTTCTAAGAAAGAGCAAGTATTTTAAAAGGTAAATTAAGTATTTGGATAGAAATTATGAATAATAAAATTTAGTAAAGATTAAATTGTAAAATTTTAAAAGTCAGAAGGAATAAATTGCTGTACACTACCCAGAACAAGTATCGGAATGAAAGGTTGGTTGAAAATTAGGAGGCCAAGGTTGAATGGAACCTAAATCCAAAGTTTCAGCCCAAACCTTTACGTTATCAAAGAATATCGACCCAGTCAAGTTTGATGGGCTGCTGTGCTTTTCTTTTTAACATATTTCTTTTATTCTTATTAATTACCAGTAAATCTTATTATGGTTGTCCAGCAATGGTAGTTTCCATATATAACACTATTAGCTTTCGCTTTGCTTTAGCTTGGCATACGCTAGTCTAGTCTTATCGTCTGTATAAATCTGTTGTAGTGGTTCCCGCCAATCTCGGCGGACGATAGAGGTTTGAAGTTGAACCTTTCTTCGTAAAAAATCCAACATATTCCAATAAACCTTCCATCCATTCATCCATTCTTCCCCCTTCCTGCATGCATTGCAATTTACAACTATTTGCAATATTTCAGATTTTCATAATACATATATATAACCCTAATACCATCCATCGCTGCTCTTTCCCTCTACATACATATATGGAGGACTACTTGAGAAAGAACTTTGCTGTTGAACCCAAAAGGCCATCCGAAGAAGCTCTAAGGAGATGGAGGTCTGCTGTCGCTCTCGTCAAGAACCGCAGTCGTAGGTTTCGTATGGTTGCTGATCTTGCTAAGCGTGCTGAAGCTGATCGCAGGCGTAAAATTATCCAGGTTTTTAATTTTTTTTTTAATTATATAACAATTTGCAGTGGTAACTGTCCTAATTCTTTCTTCACGTACGTAAGTACTATGTCATGTCCTCATAATATCAGAAAGGGAACGCTTGAATTGTAGGTATCTTTCTCGAGTAGGTTGAATTTTGAAATAAATTATAATTTGAACCTCACTCCGCCGAAATGGTCTACAATTTACGTTAAGCTTTGAATTTTATGTATCATCCTTATAATCTTATTTGTTCAGTGGTTGAATTTCGAAAACGTAAGGTCAAGAATATATCGAGTCCATTTTTTACGGCAACAGCTTTTGACTTTATCTTTGCTTTCAACTCGAATCTGATTTCCCATTCCCAGTTTAATGGAAACTTTCGACCTATATCTATCTAGATTGGCTTCGGACATGATTTATCATCTCTTTGATTTGAGCCCGTCTCTTATTTTAGACCAAAACGAGCTCCTTCCATACAAGGATCCGAGTCCTGTCCTGTCATGTCATGTCTGGTTCTGGTTGGTTGAATTAATAGCCCAAAGTCAAAGCCAGCTTAAGGTTGCATGGGATTGTGTTTTAAAACAACCAATACTTGTCGAAATATACATATAGAATTCTTGTCCTTTTTTCCAGCAACATGTTACTGTTAAATGATGAAATCATATTACCAGGCCAAAATTACTCAAAGGAATAGATGATTAATCTTTAATTTCTTGTAAATGTCTTAACCAGTTATGAAACACTAAGCTCCAAACTTTAGTCGAGTATGCTCTGATGGAGGGAGCAGCAACCAAACATCTTCAGTGTTCTTAACGCACTTTGATATTTAATTTTCATGCAGCAGTAATATAAAGGTCATTTCTATATTCAGGACGTGACCTACCTAATTGCATAACTTTCCTCTTTTATGAAAAGATTTGCTTGTTGGATCAACAAAGAGTCATCGCATTTGCACTCTTGTTAAACAGTACCTTCAAGCTAGATTAATGACTTATGTTAGTCTTGAATGATATAATGAGGTGGGATATTGGAACTCAAATTGAATCGGTATTAGCAATGGAAGATCACAACTATGTTCTTGTTAGATATGTCACAATCTCAATTCTTCAATACATGAGAATCTGACTGACTGGCTGTCTTAGTTGTACATTTGGTTTTCCAAAGTATCCCTGAACTTATTATACTGGGATTGGATCATGTTCTTTGCCAGGAAAAAATTAGGGTAGCTCTTTATGTGCAAAAAGCGGCATTGAATTTCATTGATGGTATGATCTCTAATATATATGATCCATCGTTATCCAGCCAAATCAAATATTCCTCTTCAATCATCTAACTTTATCTGGTACCTAGAACAGCTGGCAAGCAAGCTGAGCGCAAGCTTCCAGAAGATGTTAGGGAAGCTGGTTTTCACATTGGAGCTGATGAGCTAGCATCCATTGTTCGGTCCCATGACATGAGTAGCTTTGAAGAAAATGGAGGAGTAGAAGGCTTAGCCAAAAAAGTCTCTGTTTCTCTGACCAACGGCGTTGTTCCAACTGATATCTCATTCAGGAAAAATATATATGGCAACAACAAATTTGATGAAAAACCTGCTAGATCCTTTTGGACGTTTGTGTGGGAAGCGCTGCATGACTTGACTTTGATTATTCTCATAGTATGTGCTGTTGTTTCTATAGGTGTTGGAGTTGCTACTGAAGGGTGGCCTGGTGGCCTGTATGATGGGCTAGGAATAGTACTTTGCATTTTCCTGGTTGTATTTGTTACTGCCATTAGTGATTACAAGCAGTCCTTGCAATTCAAAGACTTGGATAAAGAAAAGAAAAATATACTTGTTCAGGTCACCAGAGAAGGGTGCAGGCAGAAGATTTCTATCTATGATCTGGTGGTTGGGGATATAGTTCATCTATCAATTGGAGATCAAGTTCCAGCAGACGGTGTTCTTATATCTGGTTACAGCTTATCGATCGATGAATCAAGCTTGTCTGGGGAGAGTGAGCCTGTAAAAGTAACTCAGGAGAGACCTTTTCTTCTCTCAGGGACAAAAGTTCAGGATGGCTCTGGGAAAATGTTAGTGACAACAGTTGGTATGAGGACTGAATGGGGAAGACTGATGGTTACTTTAAGCGAAGGTGGAGTAGATGAAACACCTCTACAGGTGAAGCTAAACGGAGTTGCTACAGTTATTGGAAAGATTGGTTTGGTATTTGCTGTTTTGACATTTTTGGTTCTCGCCATAAGGTTTATGGTGACAAAGGCGCAGCTCGGGGAGATTGAAAAGTGGGTTATGAGCGACGTTCTGTCTCTCTTGAATTTCTTTGCCGTTGCAGTGACCATAATTGTAGTTGCAGTTCCGGAAGGATTACCACTGGCTGTAACATTAAGTCTTGCATTTGCAATGAAAAAGTTAATGAGTGATAAAGCTCTTGTGAGACATCTCTCAGCATGTGAGACAATGGGATCAGCCACTTGTATTTGTACTGATAAGACAGGGACACTCACTACTAATCATATGGTTGTTGACAAAATTTGGACTTGTGGGCGAACCATAAGTATTGCGGGAGATAACAAGAGGGAGGATGTTTTGCGGTCCTCAATTGCTGGAGAAGTATTGGACCTACTTTTGCAGTCCATATTTCAAAATACAGGAGCTGAAGTAGTCAAGGGAAAAGATGGCAAGAACAACATTTTGGGATCTCCAACAGAGACAGCAATATTAGAGTTTGGTTTGCTGTTGGGAGGTGAATTCAAAAAGCATAGGAAGGAATCTACAATTCTGAAAGTTGAGCCTTTCAATTCAGAGAAGAAAAGGATGTCCGTCCTTGTCTCCCTTTCTAATGGTGGTGAGAATAGAGCATTTTGCAAAGGTGCATCAGAAATCATTTTAGAATCTTGCAACAAGGTAATCAATGTTGATGGGAAGGCTGAACATCTATCCAAAGAGCAGAAGAAGTTCATCACTGATGTAATTAATGGCTTTGCATGTGAGGCTCTAAGAACTCTATGCTTGGCTTTCAAGGATGTAAAAGACACTTCAGATGTAGATAGCGATAGCATCCCTCAAGAAAACTATACGTTGATAGCTGTGATTGGAATTAAGGATCCTGTGCGTCCTGGGGTAAGGCAAGCAGTGGAAACTTGTTTATCTGCTGGAATTAAAGTGCGGATAGTTACTGGAGACAACATTAATACTGCTAAAGCTATAGCAAGAGAGTGTGGAATTTTGACAGAAAACGGTTTGGCAATTGAAGGGCCAGAATTTCGTGACATGAGCCCACGGCAGATGGAGGAGACCATACCTAAACTGCAGGTCTTGTTATTGCTTTAAGCACATGGAAATCTTTTTTCTTTAATATATATTATGTTATTGTTATGAAAAACTTTATCTGTTTTTCTAAGGAATCAAATACTGCTTTACTATAAAAAAAAATGACTTCTAGGAACATGTTTGGAGCTGGAAAAAGAAAACAGAAACTACAACTTTAGTAGCATGTTTATGAATAACATGCTTGACATGTGTGCAGGTTCTGGCCCGATCATTGCCCTTGGACAAGCACAAACTTGTAACCTACTTGAGGATGGAGTTTAAAGAAGTGGTGGCTGTGACTGGTGATGGGACAAACGATGCACCAGCTTTGCATGAGGCTGACATTGGACTTGCTATGGGAATAGCTGGTACAGAGGTTTGTTATCATCTCAACCAGCAGTTGAGACAATTAAGCAGTTTTACTTGTTTTGTAAACCAAGCATGTTTCTTCAATATCACCTTCAGGTTGCAAAAGAAAATGCCGATGTTATCATAATGGATGACAACTTCGCGACTATACAGAATGTAGCCAGATGGGGCCGTGCAGTTTATATCAATATCCAAAAGTTTGTACAGTTCCAGCTAACAGTTAACATTGTGGCTCTCATGCTCAATTTTGTTTCTGCTTGCATCTCAGGTACTGAGACAGTAAAACATCACCAGCAAAATTGTTTCCTAGTTTGAGCTTAAACCTGTCTTAAGACAAGACACTACAAATGACTGATAATATTTGAGAAGTAATTTTCAGGTTCTGCTCCTCTGACGGCTGTTCAGCTACTTTGGGTAAACATGATCATGGACACTCTCGGTGCATTGGCATTGGCCACAGAACCTCCTCATGAAGGCCTAATGAAAAGACCCCCTATTGGAAGGGATGTAGCCTTCATCACCAGGGTCATGTGGAGGAATATAATTGGTCAGACCATTTATCAATTGATTGTACTTGCAATTCTCAAATTTGATGGGAAACGGCTTTTGAAGATTTCTGGTTCAAATGCTACTGCTATTCTAAATACACTCATCTTCAATTCATTTGTGTTTTGCCAGGTGCTGCCTCTTAATCGTTATATTCTTTTCATCACTTTCTAATGTACGAAATTATTCAGTTTACAATGTAGTTTGTTTCTACTATTACTTCAGGTGTTCAATGAAATCAATAGCAGGGATATGGAGAAGATAAATGTTTTCCGAGGCTTCTTCGATAGCTGGCTATTCATTATGGTGATGGTCTGTACAGTGGGTTTCCAAAGCATAATAGTGGAACTTTTGGGTACAGTTGCAGATACCGTGCCACTGAGCTGGGAGTTATGGCTGATCAGCATTTTACTTGGAGCAGGAAGCCTCATTGTTGCTGTTATCCTCAAATGCATACCCGTTGAGAACTGCAAAGAAGCTTCCACGACCAAGCACCATGATGGCTACGAACCGCTCCCGACTGGCCCAGATATGGCTTGAATGATCCACTTCCACGTTACAGTTGAAACGATGGTAGTAATAGGTCGGCCTAGAAAAGGCTTTTATCGAAGTAGCTAGGAACTATTCTGATGAATTTCATTTATTTTTTGGATAAGTAATCAAATATATTTACCCATAGAAGCAAACTTTTGCTACAACCAAACTTTGTGTAGATCACTGTCACATAACTACCATTGCTATGATGTCTCTGATATATAGATGCCAGAATCTCCTGAACAGCCAAAAATTATCCTTTTTAACCCACTTTATCGGCACATCTTTTCCTTTTGGCTGATGTGAAATGAATGAAGTTCGATGGGAGCCATTAGAATCATAATGCATGGTTGACTGTTATTATATAAAGAAAGCCATAATAATCAAGTTTTCCTAGTAGTGAAGACCATACAGGTCAAATGAATAGATTTCAAGATAGATCCTTTTTAGTTTAGAATACTCTATGAGAAAGTGTTAAGTAGGAAAACATATATTTGTCTTTAGACAGAACATGCTCAAAATGCTATGGAGCTTGGCATAGAAGATAAAAGGACAAGAAAGAATGCAACAGACCATAGCAACTCAGAGGGAAGAAAGGCTGTAGGCTTATGCTGGTTTAGCTCTAATGTCAATTGCTTTCTGCCATAATTAATACTCAATAATTTAAGTAACAACTTTTCACTGTCTTTATGCCATTCATCAAAGTTTAGATAGTGCCATTTGCAACAAGTTAGATGCAGCAGCAACTGGTAACCAATGTTTCTCTGCTAAGTTTAGCAATTGGACTTTGTAGAGAAAAGAATTAGCCTTTATCTGGCAAGTTCAGTATTTACATCCCCTTGTTAAGGCACTGGTATACAATTGTAGTCAATAATTAAAATATGATAGGTTTAACCTTTTTGGCAGAAAAAAAAGAGTTGTACTAGTCTTGAGCTTCCTCAGTATGAATTTGCAGCACATTGGCCTGCATGCTGCAAAAGCTCTTTTTTTCCCCTTGTTTTTCCTTTTAGATATAATAAGATGATGTTTATCATGAGTAAGCTATTAGCTTTTGAAATATTCTTTGGCCCGGAGCTAGTATAGCCGAGGGGTCATAAGTGGATTTTCTCCTAGTGAAAGCTTCCCAATGTGGGCCAAAATGGGATTTCCATTCTCCTTGTGTAGAAAAGTGGGGCAGGTATTGCTTTACACCAAGGCCAGCTATCTCACAGAAGTCTAAAATCCTTTTGTTTCGAATTAATATCTGCTCTAACCCATCATTTCCTGTTGAAGAAGGTACCGCAGACGAAAGGAATGCCACTAAATAGAAAACATCTTCTTCTGGTATCACAACAGATGTTCTATTGTCCCATCTGCAATCAACATTTAACAATCCATCATCAAATGAAATCATGAAAATGCATTTAATCATTATTATTTGCTTGAAATTATTTACTTCGATTTGTTAACAGGGTAGATGAGAATGGGGCCACTGCTTGTATCTGTAAGGATATTGCCAAAAACCTCTTGAGCAAAACTATGGATTTTACTTTTTGGGATGAATAGATTAAGCCATGGATGTGGAACTTCCCACAAGCCTCTCGACCGGAGTTTGATCTCAGAAATGTGAACCCTGTCTAAAAACTCCATGTATGGAACTTCTGATATAAACAGTGTGGATGGAATATGGTTTAACTGAGATAATGATGTCTTTATTTCCTGCAATACATCAATGCCCTTTTTATCAGTTCAATTGTTTCCATTTGATGATCCATTAATAATCTAAGAGTGACTCACCTGATTTACTAGCACCATATCTTCATGGTTAAAGTACTTTGCTAATTCAAGACAAAAGAGCGTCCTTCCATCAGACTTGAATTGGCTAGCTTGTAGAGGATCTTGTGGATTGAATGATGATCTCCAGTTATTCAATAAACCAGTCCTGTTTATTATCACAAATCCTTCAACATAATCAAATGTGCTTTTTCCTGATATTAACTTCTCTTGGTCCCTAGTAAATGTAGCAAAATCTGTATACACCATCCTAATCCATTTGACCTGTTCAACAATCAGAATTATTAGTCAACTAATATGAAATAGTCTTCTAACTATATAATTTCCATTCTTACCATTTCGGGTGCTGGTTCAAGTGATATTCTCGCCCTTGTTATGATGCCAAACTGACCCAATCCTCCAAGGACGCTGTGAAACAGATCACTGTTCTGTTTCTCAGAGCAATTCACCACTTCTCCTTTCCCTATGTTCAAGTAGAGACAATCTTCAGTCAGTAAATATACTGTATGTGTGCATGTATGTATGTATCTCATAGATGCTGAATTAACCTGTTACAACTTCCAGTTGGTAAACATTACTGATCTGCGGTCCATGCCGAAATGCTTGTCCACTGATCCCAGCATTGGACAAAGTACCACCAACTGTCAAATGTAGGTAATCTGTCCAAGATTTTGGCGCTAACCCATGTTTCAGGCTTTCACGCAGTATATTTATCCACAACTCACCACCTGATACATCCACATAAGGGAAGTTCCCAGTGTGAACCTGCATTTTATGGCCTTGGAGTGATTCCATGTTGATCACAACACCTCGGTGAGCTTGTGCTTGTCCCTGGAGTGAGTGACCATGCCCTCTAGCTGCTATTTTGAGTTCTGAACCACCACCAATCTGCCAAACATGATTCACTGTGGTAGCAATGTCGGAAACTGACTTCGGGTATAAAACAGCTAAAGGGATGTAACTGTATCTATTACCAAAATCTTTAGCTGCATGCTCGACTTGTTCAAAATCGAAATGTCCATCAATGGAAAGTGTTTTTAGTGAAGAAGGAATACTTGGAAAACAGAGGTTGATTTTAATGGTTATGCAGCTGAAGAACAAGATCATGAAGCTTCTTAAGACAAGCATGTTGTTTTGTCCGGGAAAGCTAACAAGCATGTTCTCCTATTGGTTAGAAGAGGCAAGGAAGAGAAGAAGTGAGGGAGTGTTAGAGAGTTTTAGGATTGTCTTTCACTTCTTTTTTGGGGTCTTGTGTTTATAAGACCAGCCAGGGTCACCATAAAGAAAAGATTTCCACAAATCTTTGCACTTTCTTCAACAGTTTGAAACCACAATCTCACCTCTCTTTTTTTTTTTCACCAAAAAGACAAAATGAGTTGCAAAATTTTCAGATTTTAACTCTATGTTTAAGGATATTCTTGTTCCCCCCCCCCTTTTAGAATAAGATGCAATGGCTCTCTGCTTTGAAGCTGAATGCGTATTATGTCATGTCATGTCATGCCATGCCATGCCATGGCCTCTGATGCATACTCTCCTTGTATCCGTCAGTGTCGGAATGTAGACATCACGTATCTATTCTGGGATATGGATGAGAGGGACTGCCGGGGTAGGGTGGGGTAGCAAAGGGGTCCCTGGGACACGTGATATTCGAATGCTTTTTATGTGCTTTATGGTTGAAGGTGTATGATTGGTGAGGTTGGGACCCTTTTGGACTGTCATGGTGATGGAGAGGTAAAGAGTTATGCAATGCAAAGACATGTATTCTATCTATGCCTTAATTGTCCAGCAACTGGACAAGTTTAAATGATTCTCTGGGATTAGATTTCATTACAGTGGTCAGTACCGCAATTATTGCTTCTCCCCTTTGCTGTATGTAAACTATGTTACGTGTATTATATTCTCAATCCCAATGATTATTAAGACTCAAATTTGGTACCGAAATTGAAATTCTGAATTTTGATTTCATAGTTGAGAACAGAAAATACAATTGCCTGAATGCAACAGAAGAGAAACACAAGTCAGAAGACAAGACAGTTTGGGAGTTTGAACTCATTACAATATTGATGAAATATCAAACAGCTAGCTATCTATAGTCTCTAGATTGTAGGGAGAAGATATTAAAAAGCTAGCTGAAATAATTATGGACTCCCTTTCTCACCCTTCCTAATCCCCTTAGGTTCTCTTTCTCCTTCTCTCTCTCTCTCTCTCCAAGTATACATATATAATGCATGGAACATTCTATATACCATCCATCACATTCCTAACTAATTTGTCTCTTCCATTTAGACTCATCAGTCATCTGCATATACTCATTATAGACTAGTTTCATCAGGGTATATTGAATTACAAGTGAAGTGATAAAAGATTTGTGTTTAAGTTAATATTTAAACCTAAATAGCTAACTACCTACTTGAACTGATAAAAAACTTGTTTTTTATATTGGTTAAATTCTGCTATTAGTCCTTATACTTTAGTCCCTGTACTTTAATTTCGTCATTTTAGTCCTTGTACTTTTCAAAGTTTAAAATTTCAGTTCTCACCAATTGATAATTGTTAAATTATGGACCAAAATTCATACTGAAGAATATAGACCAAATCTACAATTATATGCATAGTACTGGACTGGTAATTAAATTTAACCTAACGAAATTAAATGCCACTGTTTGAGCCAGAACTAAAGTTTTAAAATTTGAAAAATATCAAAATTAAAATTGACCAACTCGAAAAGTATGAAAACTAATAGTATAATTTAATCTTTTATTTCCTCTTCTGAAATCAAGTTCAGGGGGAAGTTTATGATTTCTTGAGTTCTTGAAAGATTGAATAATTAAACAATTATTTTTTCTTCTAGTTTTAATTAGTGTATATCCTAATCTAAGTTATTTGGTATTTAAAACACCTATCCAATTTGAGATATTCTACGAGGAAAATCTTCTATATTGTGTGGATCATACTTTCTATTACTAGAAGTTGCCTAAGTTAAAAAAATAAAAAAAATAAAAAAAAACTTAGAAATCTCCATCACAAAAGCAAAGAGGAAAAAAAAGTGAAAAGGACCTAATTGAATAGGCCAAGGAAGAAAGGAAAAAGAAGACCTAGACAACAAAAGTAACATGATTAACAAGGATTAAAAGCCAGAAATTTGCTCTTTTCTGGCACATCAGAACCTAATTAAAAGTATATACCCATGAATTCAACAACTGTCCGAAGAAATACAAGTTTAGGAGTACTCTAGGTGTCTGTATTCATTAATAATATATTATGAAATCCACTCACTTATCCTCTACCTTTGTTACGTATAATGTAAACTATAAACATGCAACAAATATACATTTGTCTTATCTCTAATACATATGCATATATTTTCTAGAATCACATGGTAAAAATACCATGGAGATCCTTGTACTAGAAGTGAGATTACATTTTTGTCCCTTTTACTCAAAAAATGGACAAATTAGTCTTTGTACATTAAATTAAATAGCAAACTGGTCATTCTGTTAAAATTTTTACGGTTAAAACATGGTCTTTGTATGTCAGTATGATGCACATGTAGCATGCGACATATCATTGTTTAGTTATTCTATTAGCTACATTAGTTTTTAACAAGACAAATAGATAAAACTTTTAATAGAAAGAACCAATATGCTCTTTGAATTAACTTATAAAGACTAATTTATCTATTTTTTTAAATAAATGGGACAAAATGCAATCTAACTCCTAACGTAGAGTCCTCCATAATACTTTTACCACTTATCATCTACCTTTATTACGAGTGTGAACTATGTACATGCAACAAATACCTCTGTATAATCTCATATATATATATCTAATCTTGAATTACAGTACAAATATTTACGTTTTGTAGAAAGAGAAATATGGGCAAACTAGAATTTAGACGTATGTTGGAAGCCTCCCAAGCGTAGGTACGTGGGGCATATATTGTCCGTAAGATGCTACATTTGTGGAATACAAAGCCTCATAATTAAAGCCTCAAATGAACTTTAATTAAAGCCTTAATATCGATCATGGGACTGCAGAGGTGGCTCCCATCTATCAGTCAAAAACCCTTTACAAGATTACAGCCACGTCAGTGTCCGCTCCACCATTCCATTGGCTAACCCCAGATTGAGGGGTGGCGAATGATGTTTGGACAAGTAGGGGGTGGCGGTGCCATTAGGGCGGATACAACAGCTGAGATTGCCACGTAGTAATTTGTGGTCGTCATCCTCAAATACTCATATATGACTTTAGGGAGTAAAGAATGTAGTTAAATGAGAGAGTTGGTAGGGCAGAAATTCCATTTAGGATGCTCAAAACCTTATGTGAGATAATTAATGAATAATTATGCTTATCATGTTTCCCCATCCCACTTTTTATTCCACTTTAATCAATGTCTCCTTGTCTCTACCTAACTAATTCCCAATCTCATCCCTTATGGCTGAGACTGAGAGGTTCATATTTAAAGCTTTTATACATATCTTTTTCCTACATTCATGCTTGTCGTGATTACTTACAGCCACCTATACCTATACTTACTCGATTTTGTTAATGTAATTCTCAAATTTATTATTACGATCCATCATTAATTAGATAATTAATGTTAAGTGCCTCATCTGTAGGCTGGACCAGGACAAAAATCTGTTTCATTATTGTTTAGTTTTATCGTCAAACAAAAAAACGCATCTCATTGAGTGACCATTGGAGGGGCTATTGAAGAGCATGAAGGACATATAATCAGGTAAAGTTTTCACAGGATTTTCCCTGTTCCACAATTATGTCTATATATATTTTGTCTGCATATACGTAACCAGTTGTCTCATTACTCTTACTATTGTATATGCATGTTTATGTTGTTTTCCATATATAAACATGCAGTTGCATGGGACAAATCTGCAGTGCCAGAATTCTCGCATATGCAGGACTAGATTTTGTGTTTGATTTGGTTTACCCCATCAATTAATGAACAAACCAAAAAAGATTGATCTGTAAAACACTTGGTTTTGAAGCCAAAAAAAAAAGAGATCATATTATACAACTTTTACTATTAATTTGATGAGCAATTTCTCTCTATGTTAGGGAAAAGTGAGGAGGCCATGAACTGTCCAGCAATTCAATAAACATATACAGCTAGCTAGCTGATTAGCCTATGATCATGATCTACATAGTTTTTGCAGCAAAACCTTTTTTTCTTTTCATCAATAGGCAATGATTTAAATGATGAAATTTGTGGTTGGGTTTTAAGTATTTTATATTTAGCTCTTTTCTTTTGTTCTTTTTCTTTTTGTTCTGTTGATTGTTAATATATTGCAATATTGATCTATGTAAAGCCCCCACATCAATTCCTTTGTCCTTCCAATTACAGCCGTGTTCACATTGATGGAGATTCTACCTTCTAAGTTGTTCTCAAATTAAATTAGTTGCTATTATCCAATACCTTTTGAAGCCTTGGAAAGCAATAGGAGTTAAGCTCACTGTCATAGTCTCGATGCGTTTTAAGGTCTATTTGCAACCTCGATTCTATTCCAATCCATCACATAAAGCTGCTGCTGCTTCATTAAGGGTTATTTAATGTTAATCGATGTATACAACTGTAATTACAACCATGTAATTAGTTTTCGAATAACAACACAAGCTGTTTAATCAACTTTATTTTTGTGTAATGTTTTAACTCAGTTTGACCCAAACAGGAAGGGGGAACAAAACAATAATTAGAGACATACTTCGGGATTATGCATTTTTGTCGCTTTGGTTAACATGTCACATGCAGCTGCAAAGATTTATATACATGCCAAATTACTTTCAAAATTGGTCATATTTAACTTTTAATTAATTGAGAATTAGGTGATGGGAATGTTTGGTTTGCTGTCTTCCTCCTACCAATGTTATTCTTATATCACTTCAAAATATGCAAAGTTAGCATTTTCTAAAATTCAAGGTTACTGTAATCTAAAATTTACTTTAAAATATGATTCGTGTGTATATCTATCATGTAATGGAGTTGATACATAATTCAGTATAACAACTTTTCGGATCATCAAATCACTTGTTAATTTGTTCTTAATCATCCAAGGCATGCGCCATGGGTCTAGCTACCTACTACAGTGGTTTTTCAGCTAGATATCAACTGAATATACCCACCCAACACACAAACATAACAAAGGCTGAGCTAGTGACCATGCATAGGCTTGGCTCTGGCAGACACTTTGAACATCATTTCACTCTATACATGATTAAAAAACATATCTTCCATGTACCCCCCAAAAAAACATATCCTCCTAAATTAATGTATGTTTCAAACCACCTTGTATGTCATTTTCTAGGACCCAAAAGAGCAGTGTCTTTTTTATTATTTGAGAAGGACTCCCACAAGTTTGAATTTGGACATTGTGGTTTGAAGGTAGGACTAGGACTAGAAAGGAGGGATGAGAATTTTGGTTGGCAAAGGTAATGGTTAAATTACTTAGGAGGTCCCTATATTATAGGGATTCGATTAAATTAGTCTATTTATTAGTAAAAATATCAATTTTTAACCGTAGATGTTAACTCTATTCCAGTTTGATTTTATTTAATTATTTCTAATAATACAGGGATTAAATTGATTCATTTAATAATAGAAAAACTAATTTGATTCGATACATAAATACAATACATCTAAGATACAATCACCCAAAGGAAATCTATGAGCTCCAACCACATCCAATGACGAATGACAATTAATCCATATGCTATGGCTATGGCTATGGCATGGTGGTCGACATTTTCTTATTAATGAAAGCAACTAGTGAAGTTTGAAAATTATTGATTTTTGAAATACATACACAATATGTACCCTATTATATTCCAATTACATGCGTTTTGTAGCTTTCTTAACCAACAAATAAATAGTAAAATCCAATCTTTGACTAACTTCACGCTCCCTATCATTTAACACACTACATATATAAAAAAGGAAGTGGAGAAACAACTATATCTTCTACAATCAAGTAAGTCCAAGATTTTCTTTTTCCATCTCTTTTGCCACTGCCATTGCCTAAAAACCTCCTTCAATTTCTAAACTTCCATAATTTTAAAATTTAAAAAGTAAAGGATCAAATTGTTAGAAATAGAAGTAAAAATGACTACATTCTAAATGTTTGAAAAGTGAATGAATTTAGAGAATATTTTAACCTTTCTTTTTTCCTATTTGTTTGTTTGTAAGTAAAAGTATCAAAGGCTCTTGAACTACGAGTTTGATTACATTTTGTTCCCTTTATTCAAAAAATAAGAAACTAGTTTATGTACGCTATATCAAAGAGTAAATTGATCATTTTATTAAAAAAATTATCAAATTCTCCAATATAAGATACATGTGGCATGTCTAGTTATTTTGTCATCTATGCTAGTTTTTAATAGTAAAAATGGATAAAAATTTTAACAGAAAATATCAATTTGCTTTTTAATATAACGTATAAGTATTCATTTACTCTCCCTACAAAAAAAAAGTATTCATTTACTTATTTTTTTAATAAAAAGAGTAAAATGTAATATAATTATTAATAGAAGGAACTCCCAAATATTTCACCTTTACTTGTGTTTCTTGGAAACCAAACTTGCGTCGTTTGCAACTGCAAACACCTATTAGCTTCATCAGAGGCCAATTATTTTAGGCATTAGTCAAACCATTTATATTAAAATCAAAGTGTAGCCCATACTCTGTGTATTTTTACTTTTATTGGTCCAATTATGCCATGGGTCCTTTTATATACTTCCATGGAATTAAGCCCGCTTCAAATTTTGTATCTCAATCAAAATTTATCAAAACTCATTAGAAGTTTTGGGTTATTATCTCAATAAATTTAATTTGAGTAAATTACATTAACTCAACTATTAGTTTATTCATCTAATTATAAAAAATTACAAAATGCTTATCTAACCATTCAATTTTATGTTTGTTGTCACTAGTCATCAAATAATAGAAAGATGATGTTATAGTTTTTAAAATTAGCATAATAACAACTTCAACCCTTTATATTTATATTTTGCGTTAATTTAGTCTTAATTCTAAAAATTTTAACCTTAACATTTACACATTGTGTAGTTTAATTTTGCTTTTCTTTGTGACCTTTTCATCAACTAAAAAAACAAATTTATTAGTTAAATTTGATAGGAAATATACTAAAATTGAAAACACCCAAAAATCTAAGATAATAATTTTTTTTTCTAATTCTTTTAAAATTAACTCCTCAATGTCACAAAGAAAAATAAAATTACAAAAAGACCAAATTACACAATATGTAAAATGTTAGGGTTAATTTTTTTAGAATCAATACTAAATTGATACAATATGTAAATATTAAAGGTTAAAATTTCTATCATGTCAATTTTAAAAATTGCCAAGTTATATTTCTGTTAGTAGCTTAAGGGCTGTGGACCAAAAAAAAAACAAATAAAATAATTGGGTTACCAGTTTATAGCTTTTCATATTTAGATGACAAAAAAAAATTAATAATGTGGTCACTAGTATTTTACCCATTTAATTTTCTAATCATTGCTCAAGTGATGTTATCTTTGGATAGTCTCATAACATTTCTGTTTTTATTGTGGCTTTCTTAATAGTATGTCATACACAAAACTTGATTCATTCAATTGTTTAAGCACAAAACAGCATCAGCAATCTCACACAAACACAATAACAAAGACTTGCTTCCAAGGGACCTAAAACATCACAATGGTCGAGTCATTTGAAGGTGCTTTTTTGCACCCAATTAGGCAATGAACATTAAGAGTTAAAGCTAAGATCCTTCAAGGTTTTCTTTGACTTTACACCCTTTAGTGTTGGGGATCTCTGCTCATAAGCGTTAGGCTTGCTTGTAACTGAAGATAGGAGACACGACTTGTTCTTATATGGTGAATAGCTTTCGGATTGAGTATCACAAGTTCCTGGCCTTAGCTTTGGTGAACTCATTGACCTTACCTTTGCTTTAGTAGATTGTGTTGCTGCCATGTAAGTTGGAACTACAGGAGATGTAATAAAAGAACTATCTTCTCCTAAAGAACTCTGCTTTCCATGAAATGATCGTCGTCCTTGAACCCGTACCGGAGAATCTACCCCTTCTGCATCACAATGATACTGTCTCGAAAAAGTCTTGAGCCTCGTAGGCTTGCGGTTCGAAGTCCAAACCGAGTCTATGTCTTCGACTTCAACATCTTTACTTTTAGTATCCACCCATTGGTCTAACCAGTACTTCAATCCTCCATTACAATTGTCCCATCTTGTTTGACTGTTGGTATCCACCTATAATGTTTTGAAACCAGAAGGATTGATTATTACAAGAGATGACTGTTTGACTGTTGTTAATAGTGACAATGGACAGACATACCTTAAGAATCTTATCTTTCAAAGTTATCAACTCTTTGTTCTCATCATGTTGTTGCCAAGTGCCTTCTACAATTTGGAATCTCCTTGCACAAACTTGAGACTGAATGTTTACAATCGATTGCAAGCATTTTAAAGCAGTCAATGCTTGTCGTCTCACAACTCGGCCTCGAATAATTGCTTGAAGCTTCACTATCCCTTTCAATGCTCTCAAAGCTTTCCTTGCCTACAATTTTCTCCACGCCATAACTTCAAAATTCTTGTTCCCAAGAATGTGTTCAGTAATGATGAAAGAAAGAGAACTTACAAGGTAACCCCGAAAAGAAGCCTGGATTTTTATAGCAGCAAGTTGTTGGAACTTGTTGCCAAGCTCACTAGATGAAGAACAGTCAGGTTTAACATCATTGGTTTGTTCTTCTTTAGCTTTAGGGGCGTCATTGCCTGTGAGGCGAACAACCTCGGCTGCAACCTGAGCAGCTGCAACAGCTGCTTCAGCAGCAGCCACTGCGGCAATTGCCACTGTTAAGGCATGTTTCTTCTGGTCCTCCTCTGTTTCATATTTTATGCTGTCTCTTGGTGGTGATGGAGCTTTAATGGATGCTAACCTTTTGGTCCTAAACCTTCCAAACATCCATTTCCTTCTGTTATCCTACCGACAGATATATATAACATATTAACATCCATGACAGCCATTCATCCATACAAGAACAGCAAAAGGAAAGGGGGGGGTGAGGAGTTACCTTTTGTGCATTTATAAGTGTCTCAAAGAGAAAGAACCTCTTCACTAGATTGAACCAGCTCTTCTTCTTCGCCATTAAAGAACTCTCACTTCTTCAGGTACTACTATTCTGAATTTTTACATTTCTGCATCCTAACATCATCTTATATAATATAGTATAGTGGTAAATTCCATATGGATTGTGTATAAAAGGTGCACTGAATACTTAAATATTTTGGGAGAATCAAACAGGAATCACCGCTTCAAAAAAGCTTTAGTCTTTGGAACTTGGATAGCTTAGATTGAGAGAGAATTGGCGAGGAATTCCATTACATAAACGAAGAAAGCTATAGTTTTTTTTCCTTGAAAATCTGAAACCACAAACACCCAAAAGTAGATTAAATTCAATGGTTGATGGTAATGATTCATAATTTTCCATCTTTTTCATGATGAGTTTCATATGTTCAAAGTTGTGGGCCTTCCAAAAAATATAAAATAAAATAAAGGGCTGAGCTTCACTGTAGTTCATGGAGGGAACCAACCAACCTCTTCAATGAATTATGTGAAGTTTTAGCATTGTCCAACTCTTTACTTTCTCTAAATTGTGTACAAATAAAGTCCTAACAGACATTTCTACATGTCCGAGGGGGAATGAAATTACTTAACTATCCTTGAGTAAGATCTTTTGGGAGGGACATTGCAATGTAATCTATTAGTGCTTTAATAATATTGTGAATTTAATTTTTATAGTTTAATTTGCTCATTTTTTATTTTTATATTTTTTAAAATTTTAAAATTTTCTTATTACCAGTTAAATTTAGTAAATTAAATGCGGTATAAAGACTTTAAATGATTCAATTAAACTAAATTTACAGTCTTACACATAATTGAGGATTAGTAATTGAATTTAATTAAAAAAAATTAACTACTATTATTGGAGTCAAGATTAAAATTTTAAAATTTAAAAATATATTAATTAAAATTTATCAAAGTAAAATACAAAAACTAAATTTACATTTCACAAAGTATAGCAGAATTTAACCTGAGTTATGGTAGTATATAAAAGGAATGGGATGAAGAGGGGAACTAGGGTGTGTAATTGTGGGTCTGCAGTTTACACGATAGGATTTAAAGGAAGTTGAGACCTAAGGCTAGTAGGGGGACCAATCCACTATTCACTTACCAAATTTTCGAGGCATTTAAGTTTCGGTATCTGTTATATTTCTCTTTTTAGTACATCAAAGGCAATTTGCGATTGGGCCTTCAACTGATTTCATAAAAATAAAAGAGTTATCGGCTTTGAAATTATTGCACTATTTAGGGCATAGACTAAATCGTACCTCAAATACCAAATCATTTATATCAAAGTGTTTGGCTTGAATTACGTTATGAAACTTTATATCACAATCTGAGTAAAAGTATAATGAATATTTTATATTAAGAGTTAAATTATATTTAAAATAAATAAATTAATTTTTATACATTAGATTAAAAAGTAAACTGATTCCTACATATATGTGTGAAGTACACGTGGCATTGTATGATTATTTTGTCAGTTATATTAATTTTTAACAGTACAAATAAATAAAATTTTTGACAAAAAGACTGATTTTTATTTTAATTTAACGAACATAAATTAATTTACTCATTTTTCTTATAGAAAGGCCAAACTAGAGACCTTCATATATTTTTTATCCAATATAACTTATTATACCTCAGGTATTTTTGAATTAAGATTTTATTATTGTAAAAAAATATAAAGAAGTGAAATAGCAACATGTGAGTATCTAAAAAAATACAATATCAGTTTGTGTCTTGCACTTAACAAGGATAGAGTTAAGCTGAGTTTCTCATCTCCTTTCCCTTTCCATTGGCCCTCATCGCATCATGGTGAACTTATCATTCTTTATTAGAAAAATGTGTACCATTTTTTAAAACACAACCGGTACACTAAGATACTATATATATTAGTATATACGCACATACCAACAAATACATACATACAACCATTATTGAGGTTGAGGGAGGTGGGGGATCGCAGAGAGAGAATTTGCTATTGATTGTTTTCAATGAGCAATGTTCTCTCTCACTCTCATTCTCATATTCTAACTTTTATAATAAAAAAATAAACCCATTTAATTCTGAACTTAATAATTTTTTAATCTTATTTTTGAAATCTTTTATCTAAATAAGTCTCTAGTTGTTCTCTAAAGTTAAATTTTAATAAAGGGGATAAAATAACATTTTGAGATTATGTTATCCTATTATTTATAATTTTTTTTATAAAATTTAAAAAATGCTAAAATTCATTTATAATTAATATTTTTCATATTATATATATTTAAAATTTTTAGATGATAATGCTCTCATAATGTTACGTCGTCACTCTTAAACGAAATTTAAGTTTAGTGACTAAATTTAAAAAAATCAAATTTATTATTATAAATAAAAGAATTACCAAAAAAAGAAGAAGAAGAATTTCTCTTTGTGTTTTTAGAAAAGCAAACCCCTTGGCCCTCACTCTCTTTATTCTTACTTGCTAGAAACCATCATTTTATTTCTTAAGTTACAATTAATCCATATGATAAAAAAGGGATGTATTTATGTGTAAGGTGTTTAAAATGTAAAGCATGAGCTGAGTTTTGTCAATTATAACCAAATTTGTCCGCAATCCCAATATGGGAAATACTACAAAGTTAAAATTGCCTATAATTATGATGAATTTATAATGAATAATAACCATAGTTTATTCTAAATTATTTTCCTAGCTCACACTTAATCAGTTAGTCACCAATAATAACATGGTGAGTAGCTGTCTAGAAAATGTTAATAATAAAATGTTAATAATATAAATGCATAGTGAATGAGGACCGTCCCTATTATATTCACCAGGCATTTCAACGTATTGATTCACATACTACACTATTTATTTCTTTTACATTATTATACATTATGGGAATATATTCATATGGTATATAAAAAAAATTTTTATTCTTTACTTTTTCGAAGTTCTAATCTAAGTAAATTTAATGAGTGAACAATATTTGACTATAGGCTAAATATGAAGTTCCACATGCTACACTAATCTTTTGTACTATATAATTAGAGGGTTATTACATACGCATACATGGTAGAAACATTTTATGAGTGAATAATCTTTAATCGTCAGATTAAATATGAGAGTACCACACGTTACACTGTTTAATTACCTAAATTATTTTTTGTAACATAAAATCAGCAAGCAGCAGATGTAAGGTGAGGCTTTACTACACACATGCTTCACCCAAAATATTTATGCATTTTACCCGACCATCACCATTCACCTCACTCATGCAAATATCTCTTTTCTCTTTTTGTAAAACAAATAAAGTTGAAAACTACATTGGTATTTGCCACCGGCCCTATTACCTTTTGTTTTTTACTTTTTTTTTTATTTTAGGGAAATTGCATTAAATTCAAAAAAGATAGTCTGATTGCACATGTTAAGGTACCATGATTAGAAACCCAAAAAAGAAAAAGGTCATTTAATCATATATCTTCTATCTACCTCATAGCTTGAGAGATAAGCAAACAAAAGCATTCATAATTTTCTTTTTTACATTCAAAAGTAGACCAAAAAAAGAGATTGATTTCAATATAATTTTGTCTCCCATCAAACAGGGCAATTCAGACTGAGCCCAACTTTACCAGAAACTAAAGGAGATAGGTCCAGTAACCGCTGATGGACTACTTTGAACCTTTGGCCCAATAACAATTGGATTTGACCTTCGATTGTAAATCATTGGGAAACACACCTTTTTGTCCCTATCAAAAAAATTATAGCAATTTGATACTTATCAATTTAGAAAGTGAATAAATAAAGATAATTAATATGTTTTTCCGTCAATTATATCTGATTTTGATTGAAAATAATAATTTTATCCATTAAAATTTAAATGTTCTATTAATTTAGTCCTAATTTAATAGAATATATAGATGTTGCAGGTTAAATTTATTAAATTAAGATTAAATTGATAGAATGAGTAAATATTTTGGGTTAAAATGTTAAATCAAGATCAAATTGACAGACTGTGTAAACATCAAAGGTTAAATTTATTATTATACCGATGAAAATTATGTATAATTCATGAAAAATTGCCCTTAGCTGCTCACTTCATAAATTGATACGGATTAAATTGTTCCAATTTTTTTTAAATGGACTAGTTTGCTCAATATCAAAACTAGGAGATACTTAAAAGGTGTTTTTACCATTGATTTACAATCGAAGGTCAGATCCAAATGCATTTGCCATTAGCCCAAATAACTCAACACAGACTCTAAAAGACTTGTTTCTGTCTTCTTCAGCCCAAATATCTCTAATCTTCTTCGAGTTCAAGCTTTTGCATCATCTTCCCCAACATTTCTTTAATTTTATACTAACATGATATACATTTTATTTATTTTTATCTCTTCTCGGACTTAGCAGATAGCAAGCAGCAGTTAGCTAAAAGTGAGAGCTTTTAATTCATGGTTATGGTGAGTGCTCAAAACCGAATGGGTATCTTTAGTTTTGAAAGCAATGGAATTTACACTTCATTTTCTAGCCCGAAACCGTTTCCTACAAGTGGGTTCTTCAGTTGCTGGAGACCAACAAGCCGGGTTGCTTTATGGTCAAAGAATCCAAGCAAGAAAAAACGGAAGTTTGCTTTAAGAGTGGTTAATTCCGGCGGAGGGGTTCTCGAGAAAGAGTTCGAATTTAAGCCGTCTTTCGACGAGTATTTGAAGACTATGGAGTCTGTGAGGGAGAAGAAGCAATCTTTTAAATCAAATAGAGGTAAGTCAAGTAGAAATTTTGAGGAGAATGAAAATATGTCCAAAATTGTTGAACATGATGATGTGAAAATGAAGAGTGAAGGAGCTGTTAGAGCTAGAAGCAAAAAGGCATTGCTTGTAAAAAGTGAAGATGATGATGTGAAGGCGCTGAGAGGTAATCCACAAGTTTCACGAATGCAAACAGAAGAAAGAACAAAAGAATCAGCTAAGTTGTAAGTACTTATTCTATTTGTTTTGCTAGTCTTTTCATTCTCTTCAGAATGTTATTTGTGTTTTGTTTTCTAATTACAACTTTGTTACTATGTAATAGACGCAAATGTGATTCAAAATCAGAGAGTTATAAAGATAATGTGAATTTGATAAAATTTGGAGGGTTTTCTAAGGAAGTAAAGATGTCTAAAGTCTTTAAGTACAATGAAGTAAAGTCGAAAAATGAAGGAATAAGAAGAACTAGAAGCAGAAAGGGGTTTGTTGAGGAAGGGGAAGATGATGATTTGAAGATTGAAAGAGTTGCCTTCAAGAACTTTGAAGAATCCAATGACATTGTTAATAAGCCACGAGTTTCAAAGATGGAAATGGAGGAGAGAATTCAAACATTAGCAAAGTCGTATGTACTCTACAATCCTTTTTCTTCTTATCTGCAAATTTCCTTCCTTACTTTTGGAATTTGGATGTTGTTGATATGAAATTATGATTAACATTTTACATCCACTGCTAGGTGAAAGCTACACCCTTTGTTTTCATCTATCTAATTTTGAACATTGCTAACTTTTTATGAACTATTTGCCACCCACCGTTTATAGTTAATCGTAGTACCTGTTTGTTTGAATTGATTAAAATGTTTTAAATGGAACCAGAAGCCTTTAGACGAGGGAGCATCTATCAATATTTGCTTAAATGGATTTATATAGTTTTTGTTTTGATAGGAAAGAAAGGATCTTCCAAGTTGATATCTGAAGTTAAAACATGCTAAAGCTACAGACATCTCATATGACCTTCATTGCTTATTGCCGAATCTTGATTGTCAAGTTCATTTATTGTACCTAGGATATTTCTAAGTGAATTTATTTTGTTATGGATTATTTCCATTTCTTTTTTTCTGGTTAATTATGAGTTCCAATATTTTGTATTTTGGTCAGGTTTTATAATGTTCTCATTCTTCTTTAAGTAGTTCATTTTTAACAGGTTGAATGGTGCAGACATTGATATGCCTGAGTGGATGTTTTCTAAGATGATGCGTAGTGCAAAAATAAAATTTTCAGACTATTGTATATTAAGGGTGATCCAGGTATTGGGTAAACTAGGGAATTGGAGACGGGTACTTCAAGTCATTGAATGGCTTGAAGTCCGTGAGCGCTTCAAATCTCACAGGCTCAGGTATTTTTCCTCACCAAATCCCCGTATTTTCTCTTATACATGAGCTTATGTCCTTAGAAACAGTTATGCTGTAAGAAGATTTGACTCAATAAAGTTATGATTGAGCGTGTTTGATTCAAAGGAGGCATGTATATGTCTATATCCACTTGAGGAAATTTTAACCTTTCCTTTCTCTGCACTAAGTAGTATTTTACTCTTTTTAATGCATATCTTCTACTTGCATAAAGTTCGCTAGGTAACCTCTATCAAGACAAATCCTTATAAGGTGTAATCATAAACTTCTGATCTTAGCAGTTATGTTCTGAAATATTGAAATAATTTGAAATGTTCTATATCCTAAGAATACTTGGAACTTCTTATTTATTGGAAAGGTAGTGCTACCTGTTCATTCTTTCTCCTTTAACTTTTACAAGTTGTTCCTACCCCAAAAATTCATTGCTTGAGTTTTTTGAATCCCATGGTTTATAGTTTGAAGAAAAGAAAACCATAGGGAATATGCTTCTTAACTAGATATATCTTTATGGTGCAGACATATTTACACAACCGCACTTGATGTACTTGGGAAAGCAAGGAGACCTGTGGAAGCTCTTAACTTATTTCGTTCAATGCAGGTAATACACTTCAATTCTCAATTTTATGGCTCATGAAATGAACTTTAGTTTGATTTAAAGGGGAAAGGTTTTGTTGATGTCCTTTTCTTCTTCCCCAATTCAGCAACAAATGGCTTCATATCCGGACATAGTTGCTTATCATTCCATTGCTGTCACTCTTGGGCAAGCTGGGCATATGACAGAACTTTTTGATGTTATTGATAGCATGCGATCTCCTCCCAAGAAGAAATTCAAGACAGGGCCACTTGGAAAGTGGGACCCAAGATTGGAGCCTGATATCGTGGTTTACAATGCGGTGAGTAATGCATATTAGCATGCCTAAATGCTATTATCTTTAAAAATTGATTATTATCTTTTGTTTGATCTTTTATGCTGGATTATTGGTGCTTGTAAAGAATGTTCATATTTTTCTTGTGTTTGCAGGTCCTAAATGCCTGTGCTAGGCGGAAACAGTGGGAGGGGGCGTTTTGGGTTTTGCAGCAGTTAAAGCAACAGCATCTACTGCCCTCCACTACTACATATGGACTTGTAATGGAGGTGTGTTTATAAAGCTTGCTTTCATGCCAGATTCCGGTTTTTGTATTTTCATTTTATTTATGAAGTAATGCTAATCATGGTAGCATGTTGGATGAGTGTGTACTTTTCTTAAGTTGCAAGTGAAGGACCTTCAATGTTTTGAGGTTTCTTGAAAATAACATCAAATGTCATCAAACAACTTTTTCTTAAGAACTCTTACTAGTGAGGATAGATATTGTGTATGGAATAGCAGTGTTTTGTTGCAGGAAAGGGTTTCTAACATGACATGTCTTGACTACATTCTTTAGTATCATATCATTGCAAGTCTGGCCTATCATGTCTGATGCTGAAATTTGTAATATGATGCTGTCAAATGGATTTTATATATGGATAAAATACTACAAAGTGTTTTGCTTTGCACAGGTGATGTTTGAATGTGGCAAATACAACTTGGTCCATGAGTTTTTCAGGAAAATGGATAAATCTTCTATACCAAATGCTTTGACATATAGAGGTATTTATGTTATCTTTCTTTCTCTTTGTTCCAATAGGTATCTTGATTCATGTCTAATTCCAAAGGTTCATATCATATCTGTTGTGGAAGCTGACTTTGGTTTGTTTTCAGTTCTTGTAAATACCCTTTGGAAGGAAGATAGGATAGATGAGGCTGTATCAGTTGTTCAAGTTATGGAAAAACGAGGAATTGTAGGTTCTGCCGCTCTTTATTATGACCTTGCTCGCTGTCTTTGTAGTGCCGGAAGGTGCCAGGAAGCACTGATGCAGGTATATTTTTAATTTTTAATATATTTTGTTAACTGGTTCCTTTTATGCAAATTAGTATTTGAAGTAAGCTCAGCTCAGGCCGTCCACATTTATTCTTGAAAAGTTACTTATGACTATTTAGGAGCTTTATGAAATTTACCATTGAAAACAGTCAGGGTCTGCTTGCAACAAATATGATTTAAAATATGTTCTAATTCATATGAGCTGAAAAGGAGATTTAGATCTTTTTTGCCATATCTGCTTAATAGAAGCCTTCAACCTACCTTCAATGAATATGCAATAAAATGTCAAGGCGGGGTCTGTTAACTAAAACATTTGCTTTTCTTTTGCAGATTGAGAAAATATGCAAGGTTGCTAACAAACCACTGGTGGTAACTTATACTGGTTTAATTCAAGCATGTCTAGATAGTGGAAACATTGAAAATGGAGCATACATCTTCAACCAAATGCAGAAATATTGCTCTCCAAATCTTGTCACTTGTAATATCATGCTGAAAGCTTATTTGGATCATGGATTATTTGATGAAGCTAAAGAACTGTTCCAGAAGATGTCCAAAGATGCAAATGAAATGAGCAGCAAATGTAATGATTTGAATGGAGTGGTAGCTGATAGTTATACATTCAATATCATGTTAGACGCATGTGTTCAACGGAATAGCTGGGATGAGTTCGAGCATGTGTATGGAAGGATGTTGCGCGATGGATTTCATTTCAACGCAAAACGTCATCTCCGCATGATACTGGATGCTGCTCGAGCTGGAAAGGTATTTTATAAGAGCCTTTGCAGTAAAAGTACCATGGAGACCTCTGTATTAGGAGTCAGATTGTATTTTACCTCCTCTACTAAAAAAAATGGGCCCTATGCATTAGATCAAAGAGCAATTTGATATTTCTGTTAAAAATTTCATCCATTTTTACTGTTAAAAATTAGTTCATGCATGTTACTATGAGGTACACGTGGCATGTCAAATGTCACTGTTTGGTTACTCCGTCAACCATTCCAATTGTTAACAGTACAAATGGATAAAAAATTTAGCATTAATGACCAATTTGCTGTTTAATCTAATGTATATGGACTAGTTTGCCTGTTTTTTGAGTAGAGAGTGCAAAATACAATCCGGCTCAAGTATACGGGCCTCTATGGTATCTTTGCCATGAACATACTATATTCTAGATGATTATTGAGAGCTGTTAATATTATTACTATTATTCAGGTGGAGCTATTGGAAACAACTTGGGAGGAGATGGCTAGGGACAAAAGAATTCCTCCTCTGCCTTTGATAAAAGAAAGGTTTTGCATGAAGCTGGAGAAAAACGATTACAGGTCTGCTGTTTCATGTATCGCCATCCATCCCGTGAGCGAGTTACAGGCATTGTCAAAGTCAGTGTGGTTGAACTTATTCAAGGAGAATGCCTGTCGTTTCCAACAAGAAACGATTATCGGATTAGTTGAAGAAGTAGAGATGATTATTGGCAAAAGTGAGTCACCAAACGCTGTTCTTGACAATCTTTTAGCATCTTCTAAACAAATTTTAAGGACTGGGCTTGTTTGATTCGTTCTATCTCATCGCATCAATTCAGTAAATCAATCAATGCTAGCACAAACCCTTGTTTTTTGTACAGTTGAAAATGTGTAGGTAGGTAGTAAAGTTTCTTTCTAATTCTTGATCATATGTGCCAATTTTTGTCTCTCTGTATCTTAATTACTATTATACTATTGCTAATTCCATTTAATATTCAATAAATATGTATGCACATGCATCAAGGAAAGAATGGATGAATGAATGAATGTATAAATATTATGTTTATGTTTTTGCATGTTCTGTTTATCATTTTATCAAATAAATTCAAATTCGAACTCAAAAATTTGATCCAATCAAAATTACAACTCAATCCAACACAATTTTAACGATTTAAATTTAAATTTGTTAAACCCTCGAAATGTCTTAAACATGCTAAAGTAACACAAAATGGTCTGGATCAAAGAGATATGATGAAATCAAAATGACTTAGAAAATTTTAGAACTCCAATCTAAACATATATAATAAATTAAAGCAAATAAATCTTTGAATGCCAATGAAATTTTGGCAGATTTTGAAGGTTGGGGTTTTCTATTTAGCCCCTAAAAGCTGGACTTCTAATCCTTCCTCTTAATTGGAAGCGTAAAAGCTTTTTTTTAATTGGGTTGGGGGTGGGGTTAGGGTTTGGATAGATTGGCATATGGAGAAATCGACGGGCCCGATGATTTTACCGCCAAGATACTGCTCCTAAATATCCCCGGTACGATAAGTGATTTTCATGTTATCCCCAAATTAGTACTAGTTAGTAGTTTGATCTTAGCTTAAATTTGCCATCTTTACTAGTATCATTATATTAAAGATTTCGAGCTTCGGGTTGTGCTTTTAATGTGTTATTTGCTTTTAATTTGAAAAGAACTGAATTTTTCGGGTAGGAAAAGCCATGGTTATCAGTTCCTTAACTAAAGCTAGTCTTTTCTACCGGTTGTCATCAACCCAATTCTTTTCCACAGTTTCCCCCAAAACTTCCCAATTCAGGAATCAAATTTCTCTTGCCAATCTCCTTCAAAGGTACGGTTTTCCACCAACTCAACTCCATTCTTTTCTTGCAAAAAACCAGTTTTTACTTAATCGTTCTAATGTCCATGACATCCAGAACTCTCTGAACATTCTTTTATCTTTTAAAATTCCTCAGCCTTCGTTTATTTCTTTGTTATTTGACTGTCCGGCAGTCTTGGATTCGAACTTTTTGAAGAAATGGCAAATTGGGATTTCCAAATTTGGGAACTTGGGTATTTCCCCAGTAGGGATCTGCAATGTTTTGGCACTTTCTAGGCGATTTCGGATCGACCCGGATTTGTTTTTGAACCGTGTTGGTGTTTTGAAAGATTTAGGATTTAATGATGGGGTTTTGACTAGGGTTTTAGAAAGGTTTCCTCGGATAATCATGATGAAGGAAGATGATCTTTGTGAAAAGATTGGGTTTTTGGAAGGAATTAGGATTTCAAGATATGGTATTGAAAGGGTTTTTCATTTGTTTCCTGAGGTTTTAGGATTTGACGTCGACAATAGGTTGAAGCCATTGCTTGGTGAGTTTTTGGAACTGGGTTTTAGTGAAAATATGATTAGGGATGAAATCATAAAAGATCCAAGAGTTTTGAGCATGGAATTAGGGGAAATGTCAAGGTGTTTGGGATTGTTAAAAACTTTGAAATGCCGAGCTCCCATTAAAGACAAGATTTTTAGCGAAGGTGAATTTAGAGCTGGGTTTGAAGTAAAGCTTAGAGTTGATTGCTTGTGCAAACAGGGGTTAATTCATAGAGAAGCATTTAAGATCCTATGGAAAGAACCGAGATTGATTTTATATGAAGTAGAAGAGATTGAGAAGAAAATAGACTTCTTGGTGAAAACGATGAATTATAAAGTTGGTTGCTTAGTTGAAGTTCCGGAATATTTGGGTGCCAATTTCGACAAACAGATCCTTCCTCGATACAATGTCTTGGAGTATTTGAGATCGCAAGGAGCACTAGAATTTGATGTGGGATTGAAGAGTTTGATAAAGCCAAGTAGGCTTAGATTCTATAATTTGTATGTCAAACCATATCCGGAATGCGAGAAGATGTTTGGGAGGTTTGCTGAAGGTGCTGCCATTCAAGGGCGGCATCCGGTTGGGATGTGGAAGCTTTTTAAACCACAAAAGTATGCAGAATCAAAGGAAGATGTGAACAACATGAAATCTTTTATGGAACCACTAGTTTAGCTCACAAAGCTACTGATCTATCATTTCTTTGTGGTCCAATCTGAAATGTGTAAATAAGCATTTCTTTTCTTTTCTTTTTTGCTGTATACAGTTCTTACTATCATTCAATATTCAATCTCTAAATTGGACTATAATATATATTTACCTACAGTCGGGACACTCAACTTCCTTTTTTCTTTATCTAAAAGGAAAATTTCAATAATTTACATTAATTACCTTGCTAATCTTAGTTTTTTTTTTGGAGTGTTTCATTGGACTACTAAGATTTTTCATGGATTTCATGAATCAAGCTAATTCATAAGAATCAAATGAGTCTCATTTAATAAGTTACTTTATAAAATGTTTTGTTATCATGGTAATGAACTTTAATTTGTGTCTTGTAACACTAGAATTAAGCTCTTGAAAATGGCTCACTAAATCAGCTATCCTATCAGCACACTAATTTCCTTCCCTATATATATACATATGAGTGAGGCATGAGGCGCAAATAAATCTAAACACAAGCGACTTGCAATTTCATTAACAAAAGTGGAGAGAAACATGTTAGACAAAGTATTATTAATGATTTCCATCATAATCTCAACATTGACCTCAATCTTCAAGTGAGAAATATTCATTTGATGTGCTAAGGAGAGTCAATCTCTAAATATCCCACAATTACTAGTAATGAATCGGTATATGTCTATGGGACTTTCTAGTTCTAACCCCAATTCCATCTTGATTTTTAATGCTAGACTCAACATCTTTGATGTTGGAATAACCAAAGCCATCATCCATTAGTATTGAGTTTAAAGGCACCATAAGTTGGGATTGCCATTTAACCCCATTAAAATTTCGGTTATACTATATATTACAACAAATGTCAATTAAACTAAGGTTTAATCCACACTTTGTTATTATATAAGTTTATTACATAAAATTATAAGAATGCAAGTATAAAAATAAACAGCCGCTCAGAAAGAAAGCATAGCTATAGCCTATGGTGGTAGTACTTGGTGTTGTCATTTGTAAGGAAAGAAAGAAATAAATAAATATCGTAAAATAAATAATAATAAGTTCCATTCCTCCGGCCCGTCGCGCGCTCTGGAACCATAAATCTCCGTCTTACTTACAGATAACTATCAAACTCAAAACTCAAATTCCAGAAACACAATCGCTATACTTCTCATTTTTCACTTTCACTTTTAGTTTCTCCAAAAACATTCCTTTTTGGTTTATTTATATTTTATCCCCTAAAAGCTTCTCTTCTAATCTTCCCCCCTTAATTGAAACCATAAAAACAATTTTTTGGGTTTAGGGTTTGGAGGAGAGATGGGCAATTGGAGAAATCGACGACCCCGACGATTTTACAGCCAAGATATAGCTCCTAAATATCCCTCTTCGTACCATGTCCCTGAATCTTCTTTTTCTGGTACTGCCGCTATCATTTCCAATCAATCTAATTTCTTGTACACAATTCTCTTTATCTTGCATTCATTTGAGTTTTACAAAATAATGTTACGATTGTGTTGATTCAAAAGATCTCACATTCACTTCACACAGCACAGAATCAGAGGCACATGCTTTTAAAGAGTGAACAAATTTTGATGACTGTTAATTTGTAGATGAAAAAAAAAGTTTCCTTTCTTTCACAAGTTGGTGTATTCTTGGAATATTGTTGTATATAACCATCAATTATTTCTGTATGTTTATTCTTGGTGAACCTACTTATATGATAAACGACTTAAATGTTATTCCTAATTTCTTACTGGTTGCTAGTTTGATTTAACTATCCACATTGTCTAAGAACTAACATTTGTTTATTCATGTTTTAACAAATTATATATATAAAATGGTGGTGTGCGATTCTATGCTGATTATGTTTTTTTTCCTCATAGAGTTTTCTAATGATGGCGTGCCTTTGTGGGAAAAGAAATTCTGCACTCTAGTTGGTAAAGTGTCGTGGCGGAAGATAGTGGATGCCAAGAACTTCACTAGCCACGACAATAATGTGCTCAACTGGGATGATTCAGCTGGAGAAGAAGCATTTCGTAATGCAAAAAGCCAGTATTGGGCAAAAATCAATGGCTTCTCATGTGACATTTCTGCTCCTGATCCGAATGCTTATATCGAAGAAATAAATTGGAATCCTTATGTTGACCCTGAATTAATAAGGGAATTAGAACGAGAATATTTTGCTCCTCCCACTGAGGTAGAAGAAGATAGCGTGGTAGAGCATGAAAACAAGATAACAAGGAACCTTTCATCTGCTCCAACAGAAGAGCGTAACACGATCCCCTCTAAGGTTGATGATAATCCTTGGGAAAGTAACAATGTTACTCAGGGTAGTGCAAAGGATTTTATAAGCTGGGGCCATTTGGTTCTTAAAGTTGATGACGCAAGGAATGGTAATAATCCTTGGGAGAGTAGCATTACTCAGGGCAATGAAAGTGGAAAGCATAACTCATGGGGAGATTATGGGTCTAGGGATTGGAATACTGGAAACAATTCTTGGGGTCATAGATATAAAGGCATTGACTCGAAGATGGATGATGGATGGGGAGACTTCAAACGAACTTCATGGGGAAGGAACCGGCAAGATGCTAAGGAGTTGCCGAATAGGAATAATTTATGGGAACGTAGCTGTGTTCAGCACAATGCAGGTTGTGATGGAAATTCATGGGGTTGGAAAGCAGGGGGTAATCATGATGTTGGATCGAGAAAGTTGGACTACAGAAGTAGCAGCAGCGGGGGACCATGGCATTCTGGTTCCCGGAAGAGGGAAGGTTTTCACCAGTATACACCTGACTACAAAAGCTCCAGGTTTCAACAGGATGATAATCAAGGAAATCATTACTGGAGGAACACAAAATCTAACAAGAGGGTTAGCTTTGTGCGCGAGTAGCCGTTTTTGCTGGCTAATTTTTATTTGTTTGAAGATTCTCCATCCATCAAGCCATGAACATCTTTTACTTCATTTATTGTCTCATAAGTAGGGGATGGTGGTTCCTTTTTGTGCAATTGGTGCCACAGCATAGAGCATACCAGATAATAGTGAACCTTCCCCTGATTTTTCAGAAGAGTCTGGGAAGTTCATACATATACTTTGTGATCCATATAGACATTTTTGTTTTGGTCCATAATTATGTCCATGAGACAAAGCTCTGCCAATAGAAGTGTTATTTTGTTATTAATTTACTGGTTACACTTACACAACAGTGTTATTTTGTTGTTAATTTACTAGTTACACGTACACAACAGTGTTATCTTGTTATTATTATACATGCTTTTCAACATTCTAAACAGCCTTTATGATATTAATAAACAAGTTTAAAGACACTTAGAGCATGATTCCTCTACATTCTAGTCCAAAGTAAAGGACATGCTTACACTGAAGAGAAGTTGGAAAACACCAAAACACTTGATGTCTATGATAAGGCAAAGATTGCTTTGTTAATGGCATATTAAGATGTTTGTAAGAAATGCAATGGTAGCAACTTCACAAGTAAAATCATCACTTGATTAAGATTAAGTTTGTCCCTGATTCAATTAACTAATTTCTGCCTAACACAATCATCAATCATGTAATAACCGCGAATTATTGCTTAATACCTGATTTCTTTGTCCTTAATTAGCAAACACATGATTCAGACAACAAAAGTTAATTCTTCATTAAGCAAAACAAAGCTGCTATTATTCTCAATCATTGAACAAATAAAGTAAACTATTACATTCTTTATTTTTTTCTTTTCCCAAATGACTAATTACAATTCACAAGAATTCAAAAATCTGTATGAAAACAATAAGACAAAAAGTCGATCACTGACAAATATACCCTAAGAAACTGCACATTAAAACATGAACCCCTAAACCATATCTTCTCAAAGCCTCAATAAAAGATTTTTCCTATGTTCTTAAGTTCAAACAAAACTAATTAACAACAAATAAACTATTGAACCACTGCAAACGATTAAAACAGGAAGCAGTACTTCATTACAAAAAAAAAAAAATTGATTAACTTATATAGCAAACCTCTTGGGCACCCACCAGACTCTTACTGTTTTGTCAAGGCCTCCACTATAGAGCAAGAAACCATTGCCAACATTACAGGGTGATGCCTGCAAACATTTGATTGGTCCTTGATGACCATTAATGACCCCAATTTTACAAAGTTTACCATAAGCCTCTCGCTTCCAAATACCTATGGTTTTATCAGCTGAACCACTGCACAAAACCTCTCCCATCAGGCACATACACAAAACAGCCATATGGTGTGCTTTAGTCTCACTCACTAATTTCCAACTAATAAAATTGGCATTCCCTTCCCACCCCATAATATACCCATCTGAACCACCTCCATAGACCCATTTTCCATCCTCTGAAACAGTGACTGAATTCAATGAAACATCTTTATGACCCTCTAAAATCCCTTGCAATGAATGAGAGGTGTTCCCATGTTTTCCCCAAGCTTTTATTTTCCCATCTGCAGATGCTGAATACACAATTCCTTTACAAGCAACTAAGCTATTGATAGCATCATCATGTGCTTTAATGGATTCTAAACATTTCAAATCAGATATCCTCCATACTTTAAGTGTTTTATCCCATGAACCTGAATAAACTAACCCATTATACACTGCTAAACAAGAAATACTGTCTGCGTGTTCAATCCATAATCGCTTGTGATGCCGACGAGTTTGGACATAATTGCTTTGCTTCATGAACTTTCCCAAATAGTCTTTAGTAGTAGGAAGTGTGTTGATCAGCTTAAAGACGTTCTCCGAGCTTGTTGACACCTTCCATACCCTGATTTTACTATCTTGATGTGCAGTAAAAACCTTATTGCCTACAGCCACAAGCGCTTTCACCGAGCCATCACCTTGGCCGAACTTTGTGAACTGCCTCAAATCAGGTTGTTGCCACACTATAATGTCCTTGCCTTGTGATGCACTTAAGATGAATTCCCCACATAAAGCCAAGCAAGAAACTGAACCAATATGCCCGGACAGCACTGCCAATGATTTACATGAAAATTCATATGTGGTGGCGACATCTCGAAGCTCAAAACGATGAGATGTGGGTGGGCTATTATCATCAGCTTCACTGCTTGTGCTGCTAATGCTGCAGCTTCTACTGCTTGTGGCAGATGACAGTAAAGGAGCTGAAAATTCATGCATTGAAGGAGCCATTGTAATAAGGACCATTTCTTGAACTCTATGCTCCTCTGTGCCTGTACGAGTGTGAGAGACAGAGCGAAGGTATGGATATAGAAAGAGAGGAGCGGGGTCTAAAGAAAGGCACGGATTTCTTGATAGAGAGAGAATGTGAATAAATGGAAGAGAGGGTGCCTTGTAACGGCTATATTGACAAAAATGTAAGCTTGGCCTTGGTGATGAAAGTAGGTGAAAAAGAAAGGGTCCACCATGAGCATATTTTGGGGCCGTTTCTTGTCTGTTTCGAGCATGTGTTGACATTTATGTAAGGAAATGCATGGAAGAAATTTTTGTGAGAAGAGTTAAATTGTATTTTTTGTACTAAAATTATCAAATAGATTAGTTCTTGTCTGTTTCGAGTAAGTGTTGATATATGTAATAAAATGTATAGGAAGAAATTTTTATGATAAGAGTTAAATTGTATTTTTTTATTAAATTATTATTTTATTTAATATATATAAATTTATTTATTTATTTTTAAATAAAATAAAATACAATTAAACTCTTAATATAAATCAAACATAATTCTTCTTCCATTGGATTTATGGATTGTAAACTGACTTCAAAATTGGGCAGCCAATTCCACCAATGCTAGTGGAATTCAGACATTCCTAGTCAAAGGAGATACACAAAAAATGGAGTAATTAGTTAGTTTTCCTTTGTGATTTTGCTAATTGGTATTAGATTGACCGCACTAATCATCATTATTAGAGCACATGAAACATGCCAGCTCGCCAATCACCAACTTAAATTTTGCTCTCTTGTTTTTCCATCAGCAAATGGAAGTTAAAATAATAATAATAGAGTCAATTTCATAGGCCAGGCTGCTGATAAATGAGATATTGAGAGCTAAACTTGATTAGTTTATATTAAATTAGAAGTGGTCGGTTACTATTCGTTATGCTTTTTCAGAATATAATAATAAAAGAAAAGGTTTAGATAGTTGGACCAAATCTTTCATCATTCTCCATGGAAGACTTTGTTTCAGCAGAAACAATTTCACGAAAACAACATTTTCAACACAAAACAGCGTGCATTCTATCAAACTATATTTATCACTGTTTAGAGGATAAATTTTAAAAAAAATATGTAATGCACGCTTTAATCCCTAAAATGTTACACTTTTCTCACTTTCATCCTTGAAAATTTTTTGGTCCACTTCAAGTTCAATCTCCAATACCAGTTTAATTGGTTAAAAACTAACAGTTGGATATTTAGTCAAGCTTCCATGTATCATGCGCTGACATCATTGTGATGTATCATCCGAAAAACTTTTAAAATATTAAAAAATGAAAAAATATATAAAATTACAAAAATTTATTTAATAATTACAAAAATAATTAAAAATAGAAAAAAAATGAAATTATAAAACTGAAAAAACAATTTAAAAAATTACTAAAACTTTTAATATATATTAGAAATTTTAATATTTTTGAAATTTATAAATCATAATTAATAGAACTTGAATATGAGATCGTTGTTTTTTAAAAGGATGTTTAGTTTAAATAACTAAAAAATATTCAAATTCATCACATAAAAAGATCTACTAATCATAAATGTTGATTAATTGAATTATAAAAAAAATTATTGTAAGTGATAAACAATGCGTTCATGTTCAAACTCTATTAAATGTGATTTATAAAACTTTAAAAATATTAATTTTTAATTTGTTTTTAATTTTTATATTTATATAAATTGTAGTTTTATGTTTGTATAATTTTTTTAATTTTTTAATAATTTTAAATATTTTTTTGTATTTTTTATAATTTTTAAATATTTTTAAAGTTTCTTTAGATGACGACATCATAAGGATATTATTGTATGACATGTGGCAACATATGATTAGATGGTATCCCAATTTCTTTTAACGTGCAAAGGATTGAAACCAAAATGTCCGACAATATTAGGGACTAAATTGAGAACGTTAAGAAAAGTGATATACTTCAAAGGCTAAAGTATGCATTAAGCCAAAAAAAACCAACTAGTATGGGATGTAATTAGATTGTACTGTAAAATATAGAATATAAGTTCAACATCAAAGATAAGATCGTTGGAAGATCCAGCTACGAATCTCGAATATGAATAGTAAAATCGATATGGAAGATAAAATAATATTAAAATTTGAAAATTAGTAAAATTAGTATTTAAATTTGTAAAAATATATAAATATTTTTAATAATATAAAAAGATAAAATATATTAGAGACGATGGTAAGGGGTGGGATGTTTCGCTTATTGATGGTTTGTTAACCCCTTCTGATGCCTCGCGTGTACTACGATTACCTTAAGTTCCTTTTCTATGCTCGATCGATGAATATGACAATTTGATCGTCGAGGTACTTATACGGTGAAGTATGACTATAAACTTACAGTTCACAGCAAGTGGAGGGACTATGGCTGAGGTAGTGGAACTCGTCTCTACCGCCTAAGGTTAAAGACTTTATATGGTGTTGTCTGCGGAATTTTTTGCCGGTTTGGTGTAGGTTAACAGAAAAGGGTTCTGCGGTCCTTGTCGACTGTGTTCGCTGCGGGAGAAATGAAGAGATCAATCATGTGTTTCTTGGGTGTCCGCTTGCTGCTTTGGTCTGGTCTTTGGTGAATATTGATGCCCCGAGCCTCCCTGTTTGACTGGCTTTGTATTTTGCTGCTGGGTTCAGATGTTGACCGACTGGAGAAGGTGGCCGTCACGCTTTGGAGCCTTTGGTATTTTCGTAACTCTGCTGTCCGGAAAGCTTCTTTTGTGCCTTCGCAACAGGTTGTTTCTTTTGCTGCCCGTTTCATGCAGGATTGGGCAGCCTCGAGGAGTGCCTATGGTCGGCTCAAGAGATTGTCTTTGGCTCCTATTTCAGCTACTACCGTTTGGTCTCCTCCGTCAGCTGGCTTGGTTGAATGTAACGTTGATGCCGCCATCGGTCACACTGCTCGGGTCTCTAGCTTTGTTGCGATGGTTCGTAATGAGTATGGTGATTTTGTCAAAGTGTTGAAGTTAGTTCCCATGCAACACATGCAGCAACAAAGGTGGATATACAGCTCATGCAGATAAGGAGTTAATCACAAAGCATAAGTTATTCGGTTAAAATATGAGTTAACCAAATAAAGAATCATGCTACTGTTTCAGTTTTCATGGTTTAGTTTGTTTAGTCCATATTTTGTGTTCTAGTTCATTTTGAACTTAGTTTAGTTTATGTTTGATGTAATTTGATGGTGATAGGGCTGATCGCCAACTTTGTTTATGTTTACAAGCAAAATCATCTAGTCCCTATGTAACTAGTGGAGTTAGGTAATGTTTAGGTGATGAATTTATTGTTTTTGACCACCCAATGTTTGGTATATGTAATGGCTTTGAGCCAAAGTTTCTTTTTGAATAAAATAATAAGATTTTCTTTCCATATGCTCCATCTTTCTTTGCCTTCTAAATTCTGTTCTCCATTCCTGGCAGTAGCTCAAAGCTTGAATTCCAAGCATTTTTCCTTCATTCTTTATCCGGGTATAATACATTGCTGTTAAAGTCCAGATTGAAGTTCTTACTTTATCCGGTTAAAGTGTGTCTAACACCAACAATTGGTATCTAGAGCCCTTATCTTAGTGGACCTGTTATAGTTGGATCACATACTGATGGTTTCATCAAGCTTCTCACCAGCTGCACCTCCAGTTTTTAATAGAGAAGGATATCACATTTGGATAGTCAAGTTGAGAACCTACCTCCAGGCATTTGATCTATGGGAGGTGGTTAACTCAGATGTTGAACCAAAACCATTAAGAGCAAATCCAATAGTGACTCAAATGAAGCAGTACTCTGAAAAAAAAAGTAAAAAGCACAAGGCCATGTCATACATTCAGAATTGTGTTTCTGATGTAATTTTTACTAGAATCATGGTTTGTGAAACACCAAAACAAGCCTGGGAAAAACTCAAGGAGGAGTTTCAAGGCACAGAGAAGACAAGGCAGCAGCAGCTCTTGAACTTAAGAAGGGATTTCAAGAATTTGAAGATGAAGGAATAAGAAACTGTCAAGAAGTATTCTAACAGAATCATGGCTGTAGTTAATAGCATAAGGCTCCTTGGTGAGCAATTTGATGAGGCAAGGATTGTGGAGAAAGTGCTCTCTACCTTACCAAAAAGGTATGAAGCAAAAATATCCTCCTTAGAGGATTCAAGAGACCTAGCAATCATCTCTTTAACTGAGCTCATTAATGCCCTCTATACTTAGGAGCAAAGGAGAGCTAGCGGGATGGAAGAGCATCAAGAGGGTGCTTTCCAAGCTAAAACCAAGTCTGCTTCAAGTTCCTCAGCCTATAAAGGCAAGAAGAACTGGAAAAATAGGCCTAAGCCTGATGTTGCAAGAGGAGGAGATCGACTCTGCAGATTTTGTAAAAAACCTGGTCATCTAGAGACCAGATGCTGGTTCAGGCCAGATGCTGTGTGTCAACACTGCAAAAAGAAGGGCCATGTTGAAAGGGTCTGCAAAGAAAGAGGCAGACCTGGCCAAAACCAAGCACAATACAAAAATGCTGAAGCTCAAGTAGCTGAAGACAGTAGTGACCATGAAGAGCAGGTTTTTGCTGTTTCATGCTCAGCTGGCCAGAAGAAAGGTACAAAAGACTGGTTCTTGGACAGTGGCTGCACTAACCACATGTCACCTGATGCAACCATCTTTAAGACTTTGGATAGAAGCTACAAGACCAAAGTGAAAGTTGGTAATGGATTGTTCATAAAAGCTGAAGGAAAATGAGATGTGGTGATATGCACTCCTACAGGCAATAAAGTCATTCCAAATGTGCTGCTAGTGCCTGAGATTGACAGAAATCTTCTCAGCATTGCTCAATTGCTTGAGAAAGGTTATTCTGTTGTGTTCAAATCTGAAGAATGCCAGATAAGTGATCCAAATAGATCCAAGTTCATGTCAGTCACTATGACCGATAAATGCTTTGAAGTCAGCTGGCCAAGTGACCTACACTCATCCTGCATTGCCTCTACAGAAGATTCCAAGCTTTGGCACCAAAGGCTTGGGCATACCAACTTCAGATCAATGACTCAGATGATCAGTGAAGACTTGGTTAAAAACTTCACCAACTCTGTTGAGGAAGAAGAGGTATGTAAAATCTGTCAATTGGGAAAACAAGCAAGATCGCCATTTCCTACCAATCAAGCATGGAGAGCCTCTGAGAAGCTGCAGCTTGTACACACAGATGTGTGTGGCCCCATGAAAACTGAATCATTGAATGGAAGCAGATACTTTATTTTATTTATTGATGATTACTCCAAGTATTGTTGAGCATATTTTTTCCGGAATAAGTATGAAGTACTTTCAATATTCCAAAAATTTAAAGCTGCAGCAGAAATTGAAACAGGCTGTAAACTCAAGACCCTTAGGTCTGATAATGGAATAGAGTATACTTTATCCGGGTTTAATACCTTTTGTGATGAAGTTGGCATTAGACGCCAGCTCACCAACACTTATACACCTCAACAAAATGGTGTAAGTGAAAGGAAGAATAGGAGCTTAATGGATATGGCCAGATGTTTATTGTTTGAAAAGAATTTGCCCAAGACCATGTGGGCTGAAGCTGTCAATATTGCTGTCTACATTCAGAATAGGCTTCCAACCAAAGCACTTGCTCACAAGACACCTTTTGAGGCCTGGTTCGGGTTCAAGCCATCATTGGCTCATATGAAAGTCTTTGGTTGCCTATGTTACAACCAAATACCAACTGTAAAGAGGGATAAGTTGTCCAAAATAGCCATTCCTAGTATTTTAGCCGGGTATAGTATGGTCAAGAAGTGCTATAGGATTTTGGACCCTTTAACAAACAAAATTCAAGTAAGCAGAGATGTGATCTTCGATGAAAAAGGATGCTGGAATTAGGAGAAGAATGAGTCAGAGGCTGTTTCTGAAGAGCTAATGGTTGATCATGCTGAACTTAATCAAATTAGTCCTGAAATGGACATTGATGACATGCCAGTCAGAGGCACTAGACCTTTGGCTGAAATTTATGAAAGAGCTCAAGTTGCCATAGTGGAGTTATGCAGTTTTGAATAAGCTGAAGCTGATGAAGGCTGGAAACAGGCAATGTTTGATGAAATTGCCATGATTGAGAAGAACCAGACATGGGAATTGATTCCTAGACCAGCCAAGAGGAAGGTTATTGGAGTAAAATGGGTCTATCGAGCCAAGAAAAATGCTGATGGGAGCTTGAACAAACTGAAAGCCAGGCTTGTAGTTAAAGGATTCAGCCAGAAATATGGCTTGAACTACCTGGAAACATTTGCACCAATAGCCAGGCTAGACACCATCAGGCTACTGGTTGCTTTGGCAGCTTAGATGCAGTGGAAAATCCACCAGCTTGATGTGAAGTCTGCATTCCTAAATGGCTTCCTTGAAGAAGAGATATACATTGATCTGCCTCAAGGCTTCATTGTGTCTGGCAAACAACAAATGGTGTACAGGCTTAAGAAGGCATAATATGGCCTGAAACAGGCTCCTAGAGCCTAGTATGCTCGAACTGACAGTTACTTGGTCAGTTTGGGATTTAACAGAAGTGTTAGTAAGCTAACTCTATATGTCAAGAAGAATGAAGCTGAAAAATAGCTTATTGTATCCCTCTATGTCGATGACCTTTTGGTGACTGGAGAAGATCAAGACATGTTGGCTGAATTCAAAGCCAAAATGAAGGACATGTTTGAGATGTCTAACTTGGGGCTAATGACATATTTTTTGGGAATGGAGGTGCGCCAAACAGAAGGAAAAATCTTCTTGGGACAGAGAACATTTGCCTTGAAGGTTTTGTCCAAATTCTCAATGGAGAATTGTAAGCCAACGAGCACTCCTATTGCTGTTGGAATGAAGCTGTCAAGCCAAGGAGATCATGAACCAGTCAATGAGTCTACCTGCAGGAGCCTAGTTGGCTGCTTGTTATATTTGACAGCAACTAGGCCAGATATCTTGTTTGCTGTGAGTATGTTATCAAGGTTTACGCATTGCTGTAATGTCCAGCATTTTCAAGTAGCAAAGAGAGTGCTAAGGTACATCAAAAGCACTCTTGTCTATGGTGTGTTATTCAATAAAGCTGAAAGTTTGAAGTTGAAAGGCTATACTGATAGTGACTAGACTGGTTCAAGTGATGATATGAAAAGTGTAACACCCCTTACCCGTATCCAACACCGGAATAGGGTACGAGGCATTACCAAAACACATACACTTGTAAACGTATTTAACCGAGTTATAAAATTTCATCAAAATTAAAACTTTCAAAATAATTAACATGTTTCTATAACTTTTCACAATATATCCTCAAAATATTATAATCATAATAATTAGGGCCTGCGAGACCCGATACATACTCATGCAATTTAATGCTTCATTTCCATTTCATTCAATTCGCAATTTCTCATGCTCATAATTTAAATCATATCACTAGCAATTTCCATTTAATTCACGTACAATTCAATGACATCAAATTCAAAACTAATACGTATTTACCATTTAACTCAATGTTTATTGATTATACCATTCAATAACACATTTATGAAATTCTCAATTTAGCAATGAAAATATCACCTTAGTTTGAATAACAACATCGTCCTGATATAAATACACTACCACTTATCCATTTACTTTAATTCTTTTGGGCCCATTTGTCACTTACCATCCTTAATCAAATTAGGGAACGGTCACGGAAAATTGAGTACTTCACTTTCACTTTGCCATAGTATAACTATGGTCTTACGTGTGATCACTTATCACTTGTCCCTGATCAGATAAGTGTAGCCACCTATCACTTTGTTTCTTGATCAGATAAGTGTAGCCACTTATCACTTTGTTTCTTGATCAGACAAGTGTAGCCACTTATCACTTTGTCTCTTGATCAGATAAGTGTAGCTAAAGCTATCACTTATCACTTTGTCTCTTGATCAGATAAGTATAGCCGAAGCTATCACTTATCACTTTTCACTTGTCACTTGATCAGATAAGTGTAGCCGAAGCTATCACTTATCACTTTGTCACTTGATCAGATAAGTATAGCCGAAGCTATTACTTATCACTTTCCACTTGTCACTTGATCAGATAAGTGTAGCTAAAGCTACCACTTATCACTTTGTCATTTGATCAGAAGTACTCAAATCCGGCGTTCCGCTCAATTTGATCATTTATTCATATATCAGGCTTACCAACATGTGTTAATTCATAAACCATTCATGGTATTATTTCATGCCAAATCATATACTGAATATACCATACACACATACTATGAAACTTTATTTTCACACATGAGCTTAAACCATGACCAATAATGCACAAAAATAAGCATCATTCATATTTCATCGTTTATGAGTTATAATCAAACATATGACCATCTATACACGAATCATTCATATATTTCCCAATTTTCCTCCTCCTCCTCTCCATTCCACATCCTTAATGTGTATAACACACTTAAACAATATTAATCATAATTTCAATATTCACTAACATGTATATTCAAAGCTGTTTATCCGAGTCAGAGTCACTAAATTATTTTTATCCGGAGCTACAGAGCTCCAAATTAAGATCCGTTAATTTTCCCTGAAACTAGACTCACATATCTTCATACCATAAAATTTTCATAATTTTTGGTTCAGCCAAATAGTACAGTTTATTCTTTAAATTTTCCCCTGTTTCGCTGTCTGACAGTTCCGACCACTCTTCACTAAAAATTAATTATCTCATTGTACAGAATTCGGATGATGTTTTAGCTTGTTTCTTCTAAAAATAGACTCATTAAGGATTCTAACCATATAAACTATAACTCATAATCATTTTTGTACAATTTTTAATGATTTTCCAAAGTCAGAATAGGGGAACCCGAATTCATTCTGACCTTGTCTCACAAAATCTATTATATCTCATGATTTACAATTCCATTGCTCACATCATTTCTTTTATAAGAAACTAGACTCAATAAGCTTTAGTTTCATATTTTATTCATCCTCTAATTCAATCTCTACAATTTTTGGTGATTTTTCAAAGTTACACTACTGCTGCTGTCCAAAACTGCTTTAGTGCAAAATGTTGATTTCCATTTTGCCCCAAATTTCACAGTTTATACAATTCGGTCCTTTCTCAATTAACCCCTCAATTAATCTAATTTTCTCAATTAGTACTTTACTAGACATTATAAGTTGTTACACAACTATTGAAATTCAGAATTTCCACATATAACTCTATCTTCAAACTCTTTTACTATTAGGTCCCAAACATTCACTTTCTATTCAATTCTTTCAATAAAATCAGCATATGAACAATTTAAAGCTCTAATTTCATGCTAAATCATCATATACTTCCAGCACATATTCATATCAACTTTCAACTTCTTTCATAAAATCAAAAACTAATAGATTTAACAAGTGGGCCTAGTTGTAAAAGTCATAAAAATACAAAAATTTCAAGAAATAGTCAAGAATTGAACTTACTTGTAATAAAAATATGAAGAACCAGCTTGAAGAAGCCCTTCCATGGTGTTTTAGCTGATGAGAATTCAGAAAAATGAAGAGAAATCTAGATAATTCCACTTGGGTCCTAACTTTATTAAGCAAATTTTGCAATTTTCCAATTTTGCCCTTAATTCTCCTTACTTTCTTGCTGATTTCATGCCTCTGCCGTCCAGCCCAAATAGACCTTGGGTCTATTTGCCTTTTAAGCCCTCTTCCTTTTATCATTTAAGCTATTTAATCATTTCTCAAAATTTTGCATTTGTTACAATTTAGTCCTTTTTGTTCAATTAATTATCGGAACTTTAAAATTTCTTAACGAAACTTTAATACTAACTTTTTAACACTCCATAAATATTTATAAAAATATTTATGGCTCAGTTTAAAATCCCCGAGGTCTTGATACCTCATTTCGATTCTAATTATTTAATATTTATTTCTAGTGCACTATTCACTATTTCAAAAATTTTCCTAACTTCATATTTAACTTATACTTACTAAATTAATAATATTTTCTACCAATTTGTCGAATTTAGTGATCTCGAATCACCGTTCCGACACCTCTGAAAATTCAAGCCATTACATTTTTTTTTTCGTCGGATTTGTGGTCCCGAAACCACTGTTCCGACTAAGCCTAAAATCGGGCTATTACAACTCTCCCCCCTTTAGGGATTTTCGTCCCCGAAAATCTTACCAGATGGTAGGTTAATGATTTACTTCCACAGTATATTTCAAATTCACACATGATTTTGGATTTTCATATCTTTTACAGATAATCACATAGATTCATAAGAAAATCAGGATAGCGATATTTCAGCATCTGAAGCTACACAAAGTATCGAAAAATTACAATCCATATAGAATGATATCCATTTTGATAACCTGAGTAGTTTTCAGAACTATCAAATATTTCTCTCTTTTTATATTGTCCTCATTTTCTAATTCATTCACTTTTCCGACCACATTATTATTCTCTCGTACACGAATTTCTGTAACACTACACTCGTAAGCTTATTCAACCAAAATCTCACAAATTTCATTGTAACATTTTACTAATATGGGGGTGAGTGTAGTAAAGCCTCAAATTTATCTTACACATAAATGAACATAACACATACCACCACAAATAGCCAATTCATTACTAAGTTCACATTCTCAAAGCATTTAATAAACATTTGCTTTTAATCACTTTTGTTCTCAACACAAAATTCTAACTCAAATCACTAATTCACAATCAAAATTTCTATATAGCATCATAATCCAAATATCATAACTCATATGCTTGTATAATTATAACATTCATCAATAAAAAAAATGTTTTATTCTTTGATCCATACCTTTATGAGTTTCAACTCATAATCAATACATTTTCACTCAAACATTTTAGTATTTATTTCTATACTATTAGAATTAACTCAGTTGAAAAACATATCTGTCTCATCAAGATAATTTTCGTCATAGAACAATACTGATAAGGGGGTGATGGTGAAGTCATAAATCTTTCAACTTGCTCTCATAGATACATATATATATATGATTTTGTATTCATCATCAATGTAATACCATCATAACCACGTAATTCATTCCAAGCAAATTAACACATCTATTTATTACAAATGTTTTCTGTCACTCACAATTTCACACAACGAATTTACTTACTCAAGCTCAACGTTAATATCTAATTAAATTCCAATACTTTGCTTCTATTTTACTTACCGACATTTGCCAAATTAGAGGACGTCTTACGGAATTGAGTACTTCGTTTTCTCGATGCCATAGTCCAACTATGGTCTTACACGTAATCACAAATCACATACCGATGCCATAGCCCAACTATGGTCTTACACGAAATCACATATCACTTACCGATGCCATAGCCCAGCTATGGTCTTACACGGAATCACATAATCACATGTTCACATGTTGCCATGGTCAAACCATGGTCTTTTCCGTCAATTCATCACATATCACTGAACGAAAGTACTCATTCCTGCGTTCTACTCAATTTGACTTCCAATTCAATTTTCATACTATTATAATATTCATGGTTTAGACATAAAACAAAATATCTTATTATCTTTAATTTAACAATTAAACATAAGATTCTATCATATGAACATACTAATTTCACTTATTCAAGCAGATGTACATACACACGTTCCATCTATTTAAGTAAATTTGCTTATCATATTCACTTAATCAAATATGTTGAGCACATAGCATTATATAATCACCAACATACTTGGATGAGCTTGTCACAACATAAACTTTTTTTTTTAACTTATAGTCATCTCTTTTCATACATGAACACATCCATATCACAAATTTTTATACTTACCTTTCCAAATTCCAACATAACGTGAGCATATTTCATTTATCTCAATATCATTTTTAGCATTATCGAAAATAGCTCGATTGAAAATCATCTCTGTCTTAACAAAGCAATTTCGTTAGAGCCCGGAGATATCACATCATCAAGAGTAATAACGTGGCATGTATAGCTAGGCTCACATATGCTACGTTTGGTCCGAGAACCGACTAAACCGTAGCTCTGATACCACTAAATGTAACACCCCTTACCCGTATCCAACACCGGAATAGGGTACGAGGCATTACCAAAACACATACACTTGTAAACGTATTTAACCGAGTTATAAAATTTCATCAAAATTAAAACTTTCAAAATAATTAACATGTTTCTATAACTTTTCACAATATATCCTCAAAATATTATAATCATAATAATTAGGGCCTGCGAGACCCGATACATACTCATGCAATTTAATGCTTCATTTCCATTTCATTCAATTCGCAATTTCTCATGCTCATAATTTAAATCATATCACTAGCAATTTCCATTTAATTCACGTACAATTCAATGACATCAAATTCAAAACTAATACGTATTTACCATTTAACTCAATGTTTATTGATTATACCATTCAATAACACATTTATGAAATTCTCAATTTAGCAATGAAAATATCACCTTAGTTTGAATAACAACATCGTCCTGATATAAATACACTACCACTTATCCATTTACTTTAATTCTTTTGGGCCCATTTGTCACTTACCATCCTTAATCAAATTAGGGAACGGTCACGGAAAATTGAGTACTTCACTTTCACTTTGCCATAGTATAACTATGGTCTTACGTGTGATCACTTATCACTTGTCCCTGATCAGATAAGTGTAGCCACCTATCACTTTGTTTCTTGATCAGATAAGTGTAGCCACTTATCACTTTGTTTCTTGATCAGACAAGTGTAGCCACTTATCACTTTGTCTCTTGATCAGATAAGTGTAGCTAAAGCTATCACTTATCACTTTGTCTCTTGATCAGATAAGTATAGCCGAAGCTATCACTTATCACTTTTCACTTGTCACTTGATCAGATAAGTGTAGCCGAAGCTATCACTTATCACTTTGTCACTTGATCAGATAAGTATAGCCGAAGCTATTACTTATCACTTTCCACTTGTCACTTGATCAGATAAGTGTAGCTAAAGCTACCACTTATCACTTTGTCATTTGATCAGAAGTACTCAAATCCGGCGTTCCGCTCAATTTGATCATTTATTCATATATCAGGCTTACCAACATGTGTTAATTCATAAACCATTCATGGTATTATTTCATGCCAAATCATATACTGAATATACCATACACACATACTATGAAACTTTATTTTCACACATGAGCTTAAACCATGACCAATAATGCACAAAAATAAGCATCATTCATATTTCATCGTTTATGAGTTATAATCAAACATATGTCCATCTATACAAGAATCATTCATATATTTCCCAATTTTCCTCCTCCTCCTCTCCATTCCACATCCTTAATGTGTATAACACACTTAAACAACATTAATCATAATTTCAATATTCACTAACATGTATATTCAAAGCTGTTTATCCGAGTCAGAGTCACTAAATTATTTTTATCCGGAGCTACAGAGCTCCAAATTAAGATCCGTTAATTTTCCCTGAAACTAGACTCACATATCTTCATACCATAAAATTTTCATAATTTTTGGTTCAGCCAAATAGTACAGTTTATTCTTTAAATTTTCCCCTGTTTCGCTGTCTGACAGTTCCGACCACTCTTCACTAAAAATTAATTATCTCATTGTACAGAATTCGGATGATGTTTTAGCTTGTTTCTTCTAAAAATAGACTCATTAAGGATTCTAACCATATAAACTATAACTCATAATCATTTTTGTACAATTTTTAATGATTTTCCAAAGTCAGAACAGGGGAACCCGAATTCATTCTGACCTTGTCTCACAAAATCTATTATATCTCATGATTTACAATTCCATTGCTCACATCATTTCTTTTATAAGAAACTAGACTCAATAAGCTTTAGTTTCATATTTTATTCATCCTCTAATTCAATCTCTACAATTTTTGGTGATTTTTCAAAGTTACACTACTGCTGCTGTCCAAAACTGCTTTAGTGCAAAATGTTGATTTCCATTTTGCCCCAAATTTCACAGTTTATACAATTCGGTCCTTTCTCAATTAACCCCTCAATTAATCTAATTTTCTCAATTAGTACTTTACTAGACATTATAAGTTGTTACACAACTATTGAAATTCAGAATTTCCACATATAACTCTATCTTCAAACTCTTTTACTATTAGGTCCCAAACATTCACTTTCTATTCAATTCTTTCAATAAAATCAGCATATGAACAATTTAAAGCTCTAATTTCATGCTAAATCATCATATACTTCCAGCACATATTCATATCAACTTTCAACTTCTTTCATAAAATCAAAAACTAATGGATTTAACAAGTGGGCCTAGTTGTAAAAGTCATAAAAATACAAAAATTTCAAGAAATAGTCAAGAATTGAACTTACTTGTAATAAAAATATGAAGAACCAGCTTGAAGAAGCCCTTCAATGGTGTTTTAGCTGATGAGAATTCAGAAAAATGAAGAGAAATCTAGATAATTCCACTTGGGTCCTAACTTTATTAAGCAAATTTTGCAATTTTCCAATTTTGCCCTTAATTCTCCTTACTTTCTTGCTGATTTCATGCCTCTGCCGTCCAGCCCAAATAGACCTTGGGTCTATTTGCCTTTTAAGCCCTCTTCCTTTTATCATTTAAGCTATTTAATCATTTCCCAAAATTTTGCATTTGTTACAATTTAGTCCTTTTTGTTCAATTAATTATCGGAACTTTAAAATTTCTTAACGAAACTTTAATACTAACTTTTTAACACTCCATAAATATTTATAAAAATATTTATGGCTCAGTTTAAAATCCCCGAGGTCTTGATACCTCATTTCGATTCTAATTATTTAATATTTATTTCTAGTGCACTATTCACTATTTCAAAAATTTTCCTAACTTCTTATACTTACTAAATTAATAATATTTTCTACCAATTTGTCGAATTTAGTGATCTCGAATCACCGTTCCGACACCTCTGAAAATTCAAGCCATTACATTTTTTTTTTCGTCGGATTTGTGGTCCCGAAACCACTGTTCCGACTAAGCCTAAAATCGGGCTATTACAAAAAGCACCTCTGGATATGCTTTTACCCTTGGCTCAACCATGTTTTGTTAGAGCTCAAGGAAACAATCGATGGTGGCTCAATCAACAGTAGAAGATGAATATGTTGCAGCTACCAATGCTGTAAATCAAGCCATTTGGCTGAGAAAAATTCTAGCTGATCTTAACCTACATCAAAGGGAGGCAACAGAGATCTTTTATGATAACAAGTCTGCTGTTGCAATTGCAAAGAATCCTGTCTTCCATGGTAGAACAAAGCACTTCAGGATCAAGTTACATGTGATAAGGGAGATGGAACAAGCTCGAGAGGTGGAGCTGATTCATTGCAATTCAGAGGAACAGGTTGCTGATATCTTCAAAAAGGCCCTTGGTGTGTCAAAGTTTGTAAAACTGAGAAAGCAGCTAGGTGTTACAAGCATGGAAACTAAGGAGGAGTGTTGAAGTTAGTTACCATGCAACACATGTAACAACAAAGGTGGATATGCAGCTCATGCAGATAAGGAGTTAATCACAAAGCATAAGTTATCCGGTTAAAATATGAGTTAACCAGATGAAGAATCATGCTACTGTTTCAGTTTTTATAGTTTAGATTGTTTAGTCCATATTTTGTGTTCTAGTTCATTTTGAACTTAGTTTAGTTTATGTTTGATGTAATTTGATGGTGATAGGGCTGATCGCCAGCTTTGTTTATGTTTGCAAGCAAAATCACCTAGTCCATATGTAATTAGTGGAGTTAGGTAATGTTTAGGTGATGAATTTATTGTTTTTGACCACCCAATGTCTGGTATATGTAATGGCTTTGAGCCAAAGTTTCTTTTTGAATAAAATAATAAGATTTTCTTTCCATATGCTCCATCTTTCTTTGCCTTCTAAATTCTGTTCTCCATTCCTGGCAGTAGCTCAAAGCTTGAATTCCAAGCATTTTTCCTTCATTATTTATTCGGGTATAATACACTGCTGTTAAAGTCTAGATTGAAGTTCTTACTTCATCCGGTTAAAGTGTGTCTAACACCAACACAAAGCAGTCTCGGGTTGTTGTTCTGCTATGTTTAGTCCTTGTGTGGCGGAAGCTACCTCGGTTAGGGAAGCCTTCTCTTGGTTGAAGGTCGAAAGCTTCGATTCTGTCTTGGTCGAGATGGACTGTCTGGACGTTTGTACTGCTCTTCAGTCTCCGCGGGAAGATTGTTCAGAACTCCAATACCGGAATTTCTGCCATGAGCTCCTTAGTGTGAGGTTATCGTAAGGTTATAACCTCTTTTAACATGCTACAAGTTAAATTACTTAATATTTAAGAATCTTTCATATTTCAAGTAAATTTTTTATGTATTAAAAATTACTTAATTGTTTTAGATCTCTTTCGTCTTCTAGGTAATTCTTATAGGTTTTAAGTAATTCTTTATTTTTTTTAGAAATTTCTTAATTACTTAGAATCCTTTCATATTTTATGTTTTAAATATTTTTATTATAAATTACTTAATAAAAACTTACTTAATTTCTTATATATTTTAAGTAATTTTTCTTGTATGACAAATTATTTAATTTTCGAAAAACATTTTCATATTTTATTTTACACTACGAATTATTTAAATTCTTAAAATTCTTTCATGTTTTAAGTAATTTTTTAATGCTTTATCAATTACTTAATTTCTTAAAATTCCATCATATTTGTATCTTTAACTAATAATTACATTGTCTTGTAATTACAAATAATTATAATTCCTAGACTCTCTATATCATGTTTACTAGTACAAATTATAATTACACAGTTACATATTTTATATATTTTAAAAAAAATATTTACTATAAAAATTATCATTACGGTAAAAAATTTATAAATGAGCAACAAAAATTAAAATCAAGTCATTGTATGCAATATGTTAGTGTAAGCCAGTAGTCAACATTATTTAGTGCAAGCAAGTAGTCAACATTATTAAAAAAAATATTAAGAAAAATAATCATATGCAATTTTAACCAATTACTCTAGCATTACATATTTGTTGAGTTATTCTCTCTTTAATATTTAACATAAATTCATTATAATCATTTGTTGGTCTTTAATAGAGTTCTTCATCATTTGATCTAAATTTGTATCGTTAAGATTTTCAAAATCTTCTTCATCCATGTATTCTTCAAAATATGAATTATCCGGATACTACCTACAAATGAAGTTTTGAAGTATACAACATGCTAATTATATGATCTAACATTGTGTTTTATGCTATATCGAGGTAATATTGTTAATATGAGAAATCTTTTTTAAAACAATACATGTTCTCTCAACCACAGTTTAAAGCTTTGAATGTTTTAAATTAAAGCGTTAGTGAGTTGTCTTTAGTGCTTATGTCTAGCTAGCCTTATTCTATCAACAGTTTTAATTATATAAACTTTTATAAATTTAATTTGGAGAAAAACTTATGCTAGATTATTATTTTTTTAAAATGTAAATTAGGTAAAAAAAATATAAAATTTATTTAAAAAGTTTTATAAAGTGTCCATACTTAATAAATAATATTTTTTTGCCATAACTTTAAAAATATATGTAACACCCTTAACCTGTATCCGTCACCGGAATAGGGATTCAGAGTATTACCAAAATTTACAGATCATTTAACAGAAATTTTGCTTCACATAACATTCATACCTGATGTAATACCCCTACCCGTATTCATTGCCGGAATAGGGTACGAGGCATTACCGGAGTTTACGAATTAATTTTTTTTTATATTCAATATAGCCCTTTTATAAATATCTAACCTTCCCTGTAATATTAAATCAAGACCAATCCACATCAACCAAATCAATTCAACATATTTTCATGCTAGATTCATGCATTTATATAAGATAACGTCATCACATATCTATAACCAGGTTTGTTAACCATACTAATGGCTAACTTTACATTCATTTCACGTTAACATTTACTTTGTTAGCTTATACATGCCATTGATTTCCAAAATAAAGTTTCTTTATATACCGAAATCCTGAGGTTGATAGTGTGATGTGTCTCCGACCAAATCCGACCTCCGAGCTCTTAATACTACAAAACAGGGAAAAAGGAAACGGGGTAAGCACTTTGTGCTTAGTAAGCTCATGTAACAAGAATTATACTTACCTAATATTTTCAATACAATACAATAAACATTCCTATATCCATTCAATGCATTATTACCATAATATGCACAAACTCAACATTCAAGTTAGTACAATAATTTCCATGTACCAATAATATATACTATGATTGATGAGCTCATCAATACCATTATTTCCATTTCCTTGTTATTTTTCCATATTTATCCCGTTGAATTTATCGGAATTTCGATGGATTTTCAGAGGTACACATTTATTGTACAATTCCGGGTCCGTCAATTCATATTCATGTGCGCACATATCCATTTCAGAGAGCACACTCCCGCAAACCTCAAACTTGCAGCGGGATTACCAGTCCAGGCTAAATCCCCTGCAATATAAACTCATAGAGTATTGTCGGGATTACCAGTCCAGGCTAAATCCCCTGCAACAACAATTACTCTAATGAGCTTGGATCTGAATTACCAGTCCAGGCTAAATTCAGACCCTAATTCGGATTACCCGTCTGGGCTAAATTCATTTTACACATATTCTTCGGGAGGGCTATATCAAGATAGGATCACCCGTCCGGGCTAGATCCTTTTTACCGTCAATTCCTTTTCAGAGATCCATCGAATTTTCCTTTCATTCAAACGGGATTTATTCCCATTTTATCAAATATATCAATGTTTCATAAATTTCCATATAATGAACATCCAAATCATATTCATATCAAAAACATGCATTTCAAGCATTTAAGAATATAATTCAAGTACACGAACTTACCTTGATACTTGTTTGTAAACAATAAAAATCTACTAATCCCAAACTTTTTCCTTTCCTCGATCTAGCTTCGTATTTGAATCTTCTGGATCTAAATAAATAAATTTAATTATCAATTTAATACTTTTCATGTTCATATGCAACATTCTCTATAATTCAACTATTATTTATAGTTCATTCAAAGCTGTCTACTTGAGTCATAGTCACTAAATTATTTATAACTTGAGCTACGGAACTCCAAATTAAGATCCGTTAATTTTTCCTGAAACTAGACTCATATATATTTTTACCATAAAATTTTCAGAATTTTTGGTTCAGCCAATAAGTACAGTTTATTCTTCAAAGTCACCCCTGTTCTGTTGTCTAACAGTTCTGACCCTTCTTCACTAAAAATAAATTATCTCTTTATACAGAATTCAAATGATGTTCTCGTTTGTTTCCATTAAAAATAGACTCATTCAGAATTATAGAAATATAAATTTAAGTCCCTAATTATTTTTATTCAATTTTTTATAATTTTTCAAAGTCATAACAGGGGAACCCGAATTCATTCTGACCTTGTCTCACAAAATTAATTATATCTCAAAATTTACAAATCCATTGCTTACAATATTTCTTCTATGAGAAACTAGACTCAATAAGATTTAATTCCATATTTTGTTCATCTTCTAATTTGATTCCTACAATTTTTGGTGATTTTTCAAAGTTAGTCTACTGCTGCTGTCTAAACTGTTTTAGTGCAAGCTGTTTATTACCATTTTTCCCCTAAGTTTTTAATAAATGATAATTTCGTCCCTACTCAATTAGCCTCTCAATTGAGCTGATTTTTCTCAATTAACATTTTATTCTATCACCTTAAACTATTTTACAACCTTTAGGAATCAGAATTTCAGCAATAGAGTTTAATTCCAAGCATTTTTACAATTAGGTCCTAAAAATCAATTTCTATTGAAATTACCTAATAAAATCATCTCATAAACAAATTAAAGCTTTAATTTCATTCTATTTCATCATAAACTTACAGCAATCAACCATGGTTACTTTCAATTTCATCCATGAAATCAAAAACTAATGAATTTAATAGTAGGACCCAGTTGTAAAAGTCTTAGAAACACAAAAATTACAAGAAAAAGGCAAGGATTAACTCACTTGGTGCAAAAATTATGAAATACCAGCTTAGAGAACCCTCCTATGGCGTTTTTAGCTGCTGGAATTGAAGAGAAATGAAGAGAAATCTAGATATTTCCTATGTAGTCCTAGCTTTATTTAGTTAATTTTGCAATATTCCAATTTTACCCTTAATTTATCAATTTTTCAGCTGATTTCATACCCTTGCCGTCCATCCCAAATAACTTTTGGGTCTAATTTCCTTTTAAATCCTTTCTCATTAGACTCTTAAGCTATTTAATCACTCTAGCAACTTTTACACCTATTACAATTTAGTCCTTTTCATTTAATTGACTACCCAAACATTAAAATTTCCTAAAGAAATTTTAATATCACATTAATAACATTTCATAAATATTTATAAAATTATTTTTGACTCGGTTTTACGAGATAGAGGTCCCGATATCTTATTTTACCCAATTTCTTCAATAATTTCTTTTTCTAACTAACCACTAAATCGGTAAAATTTTTCTATTAATATTTTCATACGATTTTCCTATCATATCAATTTTCATGCAAAAATATTGAAATAAATTTCTCTTTAAATCGAATTTCTGGTTACGAAACCACTGTTCCGATAACCTTGAATTTAGGCCATTACACCTCAAATCAATCAAATTTAATTATAGTGTCTCTTATGTGAGCCATCGAAGCCCAGAATATATATATTGGGATTTAACCGAGAACTCAGAATTTTTTTTACTGCAAAGGGTCACAGGCTGTGTGGCTAGGTCGTATGGTTCACACAATATTCAGGAAGTTATATTCATCAATTCACAAAGTAAATAAATCCACAGCATTATTTATACATATTATCTCTAGCTTAATAAAATTTTAACTTTTCCGAGTTCCTTTATTTTCATATGTATTTCTTTACTTTCCACACTCATTCTTTATGTATAACACACCGGTTATAAGCATACCATGCCATCAAACCCACAAGCTAGTGCGTTTGGACATAACTCTTTTCAATTAATCACATGATAAGTCATTTCATAAGATATTGCATAACTTAAAACTTGCCACTCTCTCACGAGCACAAGTACATTTTCATTTAAGCGCTTACCCTTTCAACACATCATACAAAAATAAACATTTTACCATTTAACCAATAGCTTGGCACTTGTTTAAGCGTCAACAGCAACACTTGTTAGCATACTTGAACATATTCATATAAATTCAACATAGATAAACTTATTTTCTCATCATATCACACTTGAGTTTATTGCTCGTCTCAACATACATAATTTCCCTTGTAACAACATGTTAATGATAATTACGTTTTTACATATCATGATACATATCATTCTTTTGTTGTTTCTTTATAAACATTTATCATTCATTTCATTATATTAATATTTCACGTACCATTATTTCCATATATTTCAGGTATATACCGGTAATAATTCATTTCAAGCTCATATTATTTAATATCAGAACTTCACCCCTTGAATTATTTAAATATCAATGGGTACACTTATTTCAAATTAATATCAATAATAACCATAAGTCTACCAATACTAATTTCATATCTCACTTACCAATCCTTGTCAAATTAGAGAACGTCTTGCGGAATTGAGTCCTTCGTGATCTGAAGCCTGAAGTTTAGCTGAAGTACATAAGTGCTAAACGGAAGCCCGGGGGCTAACTTAACTGAAGCACACAAGTGCTAAACGGAAGCCCAAAGGCTAACTTAACTGAAGCACACAAGTGCTAAACGGAAGCCCAAAGGCTAAGTGAAGCACACAAGTGCTAAACGGAAGCCCGAAGGCTGACTGAAGCACAGAAGTGCTAAACGGAAGCCCGAAGGCTAACTGAAGCACACAAGTGCTAAACGGAAGCCCGAAGGCTGACTGAAGCACGAAGTGCTAAAGGGAAGCCCGAAGGCTAACTGAAGCTCACCAGAGCTAAACTGAAACCCCAAAAGGGTTAACTGAAACTTATATGAGTTAATGGAAGCTCGTAAGAGCTAAACGGAAAGCAAACACGAGAATTCGCAACAAATGCTGAATCTCGGTTTACTTGGGTAATTTACCGTCAATTCATCTTTTTCACTGAAAGATTGTACTCATTTCCTGCATTCCGTTCCTCCGAAATTCTCAGTTTAATTTCATAACTTTTGTACATAATTTACTTATTTTCAACAATTAACATACATAAATATTAATCACCATTCATAAAATAATATTGAAATTTAATAATATTAACAAATGGTCACTAAATTTAGTTATATAAACTCATAAGTTCGATTTTTGTATTATAGCGATAATCATAATTTCATAATAAATATTCCAAATAAAACATTATATCGTTTCTAATTCAACACTTATCGATTATAATCGGGCATGTGATCAATTTATACACGATTCATTCATATATTTTTTTGTATATTTGCCTCCTCCTCCTCTCCATCCACATCCTTAGTATAAACAACACACTTGTAGGTAACATTATCCATAATTTTCACTATCTACTTATGTGAATATTCAAGCTATCCATCTGTGTCATAGTCACTAAATTATTTTTATCTTGAGCTACAGAAGTCAAAATTAAGATCCATAAAATTTACCAGAAACTAGATTCACCTATCTTCTTATCATAAAATTTTCATAATTTTTGGTTGGGCCAATTAATACAGTTTATTCATTGAAATCTCCCCTATTCTTCTGTCTGACAGTTCCGACCCTTCTTCACTAAAAATTAATTATCTCCTCGTACAGGATTCAAATGATGTTCCCGTTTGTTTCTCTTGAAAATAAACTTATTCAGGATTCTAAACATATAAATTTAAGCCCTTAATTATTTTTATCCTATTTTTTATGATTTTACAAAGTCAGAACAGGGGAACTCGAAATCATTCTGACCTTGTCTCACAAAAGTTATTGTATCTCATAATTTACAATTCCATTGCTTACATAATTTATTTTATAAGAAACTAGACTCAATAAGCTTTAATTTCATACTTTATTCATCCTCTAATTCCATTTATACAATTTTTGGTGATTTTTCAAAGTTAGACTACTGCTGCTGTCCAAAACAGTTTTAGTGCAAAATGTTGATTTCCATTTTGCCCCAAATTTCACAATTCATACAATTCAGTCCTTGCTGAATTAACCCCTCAATTAAGATAATTTTATAAATTAATACTTTTCATAAAAATTATAAGTTATTTCATAACTATTGAAATTCAGAATTTCCACATAAAACTCTAACTTCAAACTCTTTTACAATTAGGTCCCAAACATTCACTTTCTATTCAATTCTTACAATAAAATCAACATATAAACAATTTAAAGCTCTAATTACATGCAAAATCATCATATACTTCCAGCACATATGTATATAAACTTTCAATTTCTTTCATAGAATCAAAAACTAATGAATTCAACAAGTGGACCTAGTTGTAAAAGTCACAAAAACACAAAAATTTCAAGAAATAATCAAGAATTGAACTTACTTGGAGTAAAAATATGAGAAACCAGCTTAATAGAACTCCTCCATGGCGTTTTTCTGATGAGAATGCAGAAAAATAAAGAGAAATCTAGATAATTCCACTTTAGTCCTAGCTTTATTAAGTAAATTCTGTAATTTTCCAATTTTGCCCTTAATTCTCCTTATTTTCTTCTTGCTGATTTCATGCCCTTGCCGTCCAGCCCAAATAGACCTTGGGTCTATTTTCCTTTTAAACCCTCTTTCTTTTATCAATTAAGCTATTTAATCATTTCTCATAATTTTGCATTTGATACAATTTAGTCCTTTTTGTTCAATTAACTATCAGAACTTTAAAATTTCTTGATGAAACTTTAATACTAACTTATTAACAGTCCATAAATATTTATAAAAATATTTATGGCTCGATTTAAAATTCCCGAGGTCTCGATACCTCATTTTCGATTCTAATTATTTTAGTATTTATTTTTAGTACACTATTCACTATTTCAAAATTTCTCCAAACTTCACGTTTAACTTATACTCACTAAATTAATAATATTTCCTACTTATTTGTCCAATTTAGTGATCTCGAATCACTATTCTGATACCATTGAAAATTAGGCTGTTACAATATAAACTTTTATAAATTTAATTTGGAGAAAAACTTATGCTAGATTATTATTTTTTTAATATGTAAATTAGGTAAAAAAATATAAATTTTATTTAAAAAGTTTTATAAAGTGTCCATACTTAATAAATAATATTTTTTTGCCATAACTTTAAAAATATATTTTTTTTGAATAAGTATATATTTTTATAATATATAGCATGAACACGTAAATAAGTTATGTCCATACTTTTTTACCTTAACTTTTATAAATAAATATATTATAACACTTTTATAACACCTGAATTACTTTTTATAATATACTTTTTGACCATAACTTTAGAATTTTTTAAAAATTTATATGGTATAATTTTTTGTTATAACTTTAAAAATACACATGAATTATTTTTATAATATATTTTTAAAATTGTTAATACAACTTTAAATTTTTTTTGTCATAATCATCCCTAACACTCATACATGTTTGTACTTATAATATAATATGTATAACTTGTATAAAAATAACTTCTTAAAATTAAAATTATATGGTAATTAGATTTGAATATAATTATTCATGTCTCACCTTCTAACTGCTTAAATAATTCTTTAATGTGAATAATTAAATTCTTAGAATCCTGAATAATTATTTAATGTTTTAATTATATATATTTCTCAATAGTTTAGATTAATTACTTGATTTTATAACCTCTTTTTTGGAAATTACCTGCAAAAGTGCCAAAAAAAAATCATCCACTAAGTCCCCCAAGTCAATAGAATTACTTGATTTTATAATCTCCTTTTTGGAAATTACCTGCAAAAGTGCGGAAAAAAAAATTCATCCACTCAGTCCCCAAAGTCGATAGAATGGGCAATACAATAATAGGCCATACCGTGTTCTTTCTTTTGTCAGAGAAAATAAATTTAAAAAATAGACTAAACTTTATAAAGTTTCAATTTGATGTTGATTGACTTGATGTTTGAATACAAAAAAGGTCCACGACTGTCGAGTGACTTGATGTTTGAATACAAAAAATAGACTAAACTTTATAAACTTTATAAACTTTATAAAGTTTCAATTTAAAAAATACAAAAAAGGTCCACGACTGTCGAGTGACTTGATGTTTGAATATTATTAATCCTCATACTCGTCTTGTGATTTTGATTGTATTTATAAGTAAAGGAGGAGTGATGTTAACTTACAATGAGATTTATGTTTGCAGGTTGTCATTCCCCTTCTGATGGATCTGAAATTGTCCTCCGTTAACATTCATAGCATATGGCACTACCCATCTTCCTCATCTCTCAGATATTTGTATCATTTGCGGGTGGAGGGGTGTCACAATTTGAAATACCTGTTTCCCTCCTCCTTAGTAAAACATCTTGTGCAACTCAAAATCCTTCAAATTTGGGACTGTAATATGATGGAACAAGTAATCTTCACGGATGGATTGGGTGCAGAAGATCAATGGAGGAATCATACTATTTTCTCTAAACTAGATTTGCTGTCTCTGGAAGACCTTCCCAAACTCACAAGTTTCTGCTTTCAAAATTACTCTGAATTCCCATGCTTAACAAATTTAAGGCTAAAAAAATGTCCTTTCCTAAAAGCATTCATGTCTATATCTGTATCCAGAGATGAACCTCGAGCTGACCACCATCTACAAGCAAGCAACTTGGTTCATAACTCTGCTGTCCTCAATGAAAAGGTCATTTCTTCTTCTTTTACTTTACCATTCTTCTCCCTTTACTTCTTTCATTAATCTTTTTCATTTCAACATATTCCAGTTATTAACCCAATCAAATGATTTATTAGGTTGTTTTCCCTAGTTTGGAGAAGTTGCAGATTCAAAATTGTGATTCCTTACAAGAAATAATTGAGGCACAAGGACTGATTGCCAATACATCAACTACTCAATCTATTGTGCGAGAAACTACGACGATTAAGTTTGTATTTCCCAAACTAATATACCTTGGATTGAATAAGGTGCCAAGATTGAAAAGTTTCTGCTCTAGGATGCATACCACCCAATGGCCATCATTGAAACATATGGAGGTTATTGAATGCCCCAAAGCACACATATTTGCTCCAAAATGTCCCAAGAGTCAAGTTGAAATCTCAAACCAACAACCCTTGTTTTGCGTCAATGAGGTATGTTCACAAACAGTTCATATTCCATGGTGTTATATATAATTCATCTCTCTGTTACTTGAATTTAGAACTCTTTAACCGATATTTAATATATTTGTTGTTGTCTAGGACACTTTCCCTGTCTTAGAAGAATTAACACTGAAAACGAATGATATGATGAAGGGGATATGTGATGGACAACTCTCATTGCAGTGTTTCCCAAGCCTTAAACTCCTTAACCTCCATTGCTTTCCGGAGACATCCACTACTCTTCCATATTGCTTCATTCAATCACTACCAAAGCTTCAAAAGCTTGTTATATTCAATGCTTCCATTTCTAAAATAGTCCGGTCTGAAGGACTCAGTGACAAGGAAAGGCAGACATCAGCATTCTATCAATTAAAGGAATTGAGGTTGTCTAAACTTCCGAAGTTGACATTAAAGACTTTTCAACCATCTTTGCTGTCTTTCAAAAAGCTAACAACTCTAGAAGTTATAAGCTGCCATGGATTCATCAATTTAATGGCATGCTCAACAGCTAAGAGCCTGATGCTACTAGAAAGATTGAGCGTAGCTGATTGTGAGATGATAGAGGAAATCATAGCATGTGAGGGTGAAGAAATACAAGGCAGCATTATTTTACCTGAGATGAAGTATTTGAAACTAAGTGGTCTGCCAAGTCTAGCAAGCTTTTCCTTGGCACATCACTCGTTAGAGTTCCCTGTCTTGCAAATGGTAATGGTGACAAAGTGCCCAAAAATGAGAAATTTCTGTCAAGGAGATTTAAGCACGTCAAATCTACAACAAATGCATGTAACAAGAGATGAGGAAGATGAACTATGGTGGGAAGGCGATCTTAACACTACCATAAAACAAATGTTCAATGTAATGGTACAAATCATTTTAAAGGATTTCAAGTCTTTAATTTTAAATAACATAAGGAATATAAAATGCTATTTGGTGCATTTGCATACATAGTTAATTGAACAATTCTTGGTTTTACTTTTCTTTATAATTGTTTCTTTTGGTCATGCACAGAATGTGAAAAATTCTCAGGTGACTTGAGGAAATATGTTTGGGTGCTTCTGAGACAAAAGCTTGGTTTCATTTCAGTTCAAAACAAATGGTAATTTACTCTTCTATTTTCATAGTCCATTTATCTGCTTTAATAACCTTCATCATGGCTTAACTAATGCTTTACATAAGTTACAAAGTGATGATGGAGATGCCTTTTTCATTGTAGGTTGAGTTTCTTTATTGTTTGCAATATTTCAGTGACTTTCCGGTGAGATTTCGGTGACATTATTGGTACCAAATGAAAGTTTCTTTCAAGATTTTTCAAATGGTATGTATCAGATCCATTTTGATCGAGTAGTTTAGGAGAAAATTTTTAAAAGTTTATGATGTGTGGGTTTTTGATAGTTTTGAGTAGTTGATTTTGATGTACAAAAAATCCATGTGTTCATTTGTTCCGAAATTTAGATGTTTTTCATAGTATGGAGTTTGTTTTTTTATGTGGTATTGTTATCTTGGTCATATGAGGCCCCAAAGTAGGCTAGTCAAAACCGTTAACCCAGAAAATCTGTGCAGATTGTGACGATTTCTTATATTTTGGCTTTCAAAACTAAAGTTTTCGGTAACTGATTTTGACGAAACAGGTTTCTAAGTTTTACTATTACGTTAAATCTTTAAATTATGTTTTTATACTGCCAAAAACCAAGAAAGTTGTGAGTTTGAATTGTTTCAAGTGAGTCAAACGATAGTGAAGTTTAGAATTTCGAAATTTTGATTTTTAATTATTTTTAAAATATTTTGGGTCTGAATATATATTGTTTGGTTGGAACCCCTATTAAACAGATTTTTATTAATTTATTGAATTTTCTTATAATATGTATGTATTTTATTAAATTTGATTTACTTACGTTTGAAGTAAAAAATAGTTTAATTAAATTATATAATTGTGTCTTAGTTAGGGGAATTGTCGCACAATTGAAATGTCATAGGATTACCACAAAAAGCCATACCTTTTAAGCCTCCTATTTGTTGATTGAATTCTGATTTTTCAAGTTCCATTCTTAAATTTAGGCTATTAGAAGATTTGTGAAATTTGTCACTCAAGTGTTGATTCAGCAGACTAAGTGACTTGATATTCTTTTGGTGTTTAATTTTCGAAAAATCAGCTTCAAACTTTTTATTTTATTTATGCAATATATGATATTTTGTTCATATTTTGTGAAAATTGGGTTAAGTATGCTAGTATGGTTTTAAAATTGCATTGTTTAATTTTGAATTATTTAAGTTGTATGTTTTTTTATACTTGAAATTGGATTATTAAATTATCTTTTCAGAAATATGTTATTAGATCTAGCTTTTGATATATATGGTATTCAATTATATTTTGCTATATAGAGTGTACTTTGAAAAAGTTTGTCATTGATTTATGCTTTTATATAAGAAATATATTTCGTACAAAGTTTCGATGTTTTGGGTAATAAAATTTCTATGATTTTGAATTTTTTCTGGTATACTATGTTCTAACCTTGTTAATGGGAATTAAATGTTGATCATGACAACATGTATTTTTTGTTCAGAAACTGGTTTTCCGCCGGTTTAGAATAATGGTTTTTGATCGGTTGTCACTAAGGTGAATTGTGGTTGGAAGCAGAATTTTGGGGTGTTGTTGAAGGACTTCAGATTGCCTGGAGGAATGGAGACCAGTGAATCATTCTGGAAATAAATAGTATGGAGGTTGCTAATATGCTGTCTAGTAGTGCTAAGTTTGGTAAACATCGGTTGTATAGGGAGGCTCACAAGCACATGAATAAAGAATGGGAGCTGATTATTCAACATACCTATAGAGAAGGTAATAAGCATGTCATAGATTCAATGGCTTGGGATCAACCATTACAATGTTTTGTATTTTACTCTCCACCAGATGTAATTCGTAACTTACTGAATGCAAATGCAAATGGAGTTGTGACACCAAGATTGGTGGTTGTTTTCTCTTCTTAATCAAAAAAAGAAAAAGAAAAAAGGAGTTGATTTTTATCTATTTGTATTTTGGAAATTATTAATTCCTCTTTATTATAGCTTTGATATGAAATATGCTTTGAATTATTTGTTGTGGATTATTCATAATTTTACATTTTTGTATTTTAAATAAAATATTTGGCCTAAAAGCTTTCATGTGCTTAACCCAATCAAGGGAAATGAAAATGCTAGTTACTTATTGAATAGATAAATTCATTCATTTTTTTTTAATATTTTTACAAGTTTTAACTTTGCTCGTGAATGTGAGATCTAAGGAGTAATGTTTTAATATATTATTGCCTTCCTCCATCTATTTTTTTTTCCTTTTTTCCCTCAAGTTTTTAAAATAGAAAAAGCAGTACCAAGCGATTAAATCAAAAATTAATCAAACCTATGTAAAGGCATTTTTAGCACACAACAAAACCCCTTGTACTAGAGATTGTTCCTCAAATAACATTAAAATAGAGGGATTTCTATTCATCCACTTGGCCATTCAATCAACAATCGTATTCTGAGTTTTTGGTATATGGCGAATTATAATATTATGATCTCGTTTGAATAAGCTGTTGATTAATCGTAATTCAACCATACTACTATTGGCAACACCACCCACTGGGAGAAGCTCTACTAGAAGCGTATTATCACATTCTAGTTCTAGCTGCTTGTAACCTTTTTCCCATGCTATGCACAGGTCTTCAAGCATGACTCTTGCTTCAATTCAGAAAATTGTTTCCTTGCCCACCATCATTGAAAATCTATACAACCATCTCACATTAACATCTCTAATTACTCCTCCAACTAAAGCACTATTACTAGTAGACGATATTGTTCCATCAATATTAAGTTTAATCCATTCTTATTACGCTCTTCAATTCTACTTTGTCTCATCTTGTAACAACCCACTCCATTAATTTCATGGACATTTTTAGTTTGCTAATCCTTCATTCCTATCTTTATCCATTACATTGGACCTCAAAGAATTTGAATAATATTAAATTCTAAAAAACCCATAAATTATCATGGAAATATTTTATTATTTAAAAAATTATTTTTATTTATATTAGTATTACAACATTGGATTTGGATTCAATTGATAGTTTAAATTGATTCTATAATTATTGATCAAATTCAATGTAGTTTTTAGTTAAATTTGAAAATCTTGCGAGTACCAATGTCTTATTTACACTTTTAATTTATTTTTAGATAAAATTATAAATAAAGAATTAAAATAATTCTTTGGTGCCTTCATTCCTACATTTGTGTAGCTGCCCAATTGGACACATTCACAACAATTATTTTCTAAAATCAACTGTTGGATTGATTGCAGAGTTCCATAGCAAACAATTGGTTAATGAAAACCATGATGTGATGTTATTATAAGAGAGGTTTTTCTTAAGCAAATTTGATTTAGTTTCAAAGTTTCTAAATCATATCTCTGAATTTTATGAATAGATTCAATACACTTTTCTTTTTTGTGTTTATTGCTTAACATTTTCTTTGATTTTAATGAGGTTTTTCATATTTCAAATTTATGTGATTCTAGTAAAAAGAAATTTTAGAAATTTCTGCTTTGTTCATTTCTCGAAAAAGTACATTCATTTTTTTAAAATCAATAACTTACATTTTCTATTTTTTTTTTGCACAAAAGTGAAAGGAAATTATCAATGGTGTGGCTCCACAATGGGGACCTTGCTGAAACTATCCTTCATTGAATCTTGCTTATCCCCAATGTTCACTTAAAGTCTCCCACTTTCTAATATTTTCACAAAAAAGAATCCTGCTTTCCCCAATGTTCACTTGAAGTCTCCCACTTTCTAATATTTTCACAAAAAAGTAATGTGAAATGTAGAAAGTGGTGGCAAAGTGCATCATTTACTTTGAGTCTCACTTTATATTTTTTAAACAAAATATTAAAGTGAAATGTAGAAAATGGTGGGAATGTGCATCAATTATTACTTAAAAAAATTAAGGTTTTAATGACAATCCAGGCATCCACCATTTTCAACCTGTTTGATGATTATTCTAGATAAATGTTTGATTGCCGGTACAATAAAAATTTTCTCAAGTTAATTGTTTGAGGGGTAAATTTAAATAGGGAAAATTGAAGGACATTAGAATAAGAAGAATCTCAAAAAAAAAAAATAAATTCTACTTGAGTTTTAACATGATGAGAAGCTGAAAGATGCAAGGGACAGAGTGCAGCATTCTGTTGATGCAGCTTTACGAAACGGCAAAGAGATCGAAAGCGATGTTGACAAATGGTTGTCTGCAGTCGACATAAAGATCCTTGAACAAGTAGAGAAAGTGATGCAAGATGAAGAAAAAGCAAACAAAAAGTGTTCCGTTGGATTGTGTCCTAATTTCTGGACCCGTTACTAGCTTAGCTTGAAAGCTGAAGAGGAGGCGAAGGCTGTTCCGGATTATATTATTAAATTTTGTATTCTCCGGAATTCAATGATTCAACGGACATAAAACTTTTGTCATAGCATGAAAATCTTGAGATGAAATGATAATTACTTGAAAGAATATTTCTTGATTAGCTTATCTATGTATTGAATTGAATTATTTCAACTATACATAAAACAACTAAAAGATGTGAAAAGCCTCTGTTTTAAAAGCTGAAAACTTAGGTTAAAAAGTTTGAAGATCAAGTTGATAAAATTTGTAGATGTGAAGGGTTAAATTTATTGAATTATTTAGAATTAGGATCAAATTGATAAAATATATAAGTATTGAGAACTAAATATGTTATTATACTAGTTAAAAAGGACTTCCTATTATCAATTTAATGGTAGGTGATGAAAATAAAAACGAATTCAAATATTAATACCTAAATTGAGAATTTTTTAAAATTAAGGGACTAAAAAGGGTAACATTGAGCATGTTCATATCACCATTTGTGTAGTCTACTCTTAAAAGAAAAGAGAACAAAGTTATAAAAAGGCTAAGAAAGCATCCGCATGGAGACATTTAGGTGGCTAATCATGTCTCTCCTCCACTTTTTAGCTGTATCCACCAAAATGCATTTCAAAATTCTTTTTTGAACTATTTCAAATTGAAAGTTGCTAACTTTTAGATTGAGTTGCCTTTGTCAAATTACTACTCGCTTTACTCCGTTAAGAGAAAAGAAAGCAAATTTATAATTTTGTTCGTTCTTAAATGGGAGAATTAATCGCTGAATCCTTCTCTTATATTTTGGAAAGGTACGCCATCTGCTTTCATTTGCTCTTACTTCTTACTATACTGAAACTTTACTTTTTGCTAGTTTTTATTTGTAATTTTTACTTCTGCTTTTGTTTTGATTTCTGTTGTCGCTGTGGTTATTCAGTTTACTTGCTGTTTGCTCTCTCAAATGGAGTTTGTTATTGGCATCGTTAGCTCTATTGTCACTAAAGCTGCAGAGTATACAATTTCTCCTATCATAAATGTTGAATTTAGTTCCCATGCAAGACATGCAAAGGTGGCCATGCAAGGAGAAGTGGCAGCAAGCAGTCGAGCTATGAAGTACAGAAACTGGAGCTTGAAGTTGCCTAACTACTTGTTATGTTTTGATTGTATTTTTAATTATTATTTTGTAATCTAGTTCATGTTGAACTAAGTTGGTAAACCTTATGATGTTTTTTTGTTGATTGATTGACTGAAAAATCAACAAAGAAACTTAAGCAAGCTGATTAACAATTTCCAATGTAAATTTAGTGGTGTTAGGTATGTCATTAGGTAAAGACTTGTTCATTTTGTTGTTGTTATCTATTATATGTAATGGCATTATGCCTTCTGGATTTGTTAATGAAAATATCAGCTCTTTTCATTCAAAATACTCTCTCTCAATTTCTTTTGTTTTCCATTCGCATGTGTTTCTGTTCTTGCTTCTAAGTTTGTTTCTTCAGCAAGGCTCGAGGCTTGCTATACAAGCAAGATTGAAAACAGTCTGTTGTTGTCTCTTTGCACCAACAATTTGTATCTAGAGCTTCATTCTTAGTGGACCTGTTTTATCAAACTAAGAAAGCTGAATGTCTTCCTCAAGTTTTTCACCAGCAGCCCCACCAGTCTTCAATGGAGAAGGCTTCCACATATGGCTGGTTAAGATGAAGACTTACCTACAGGCCTTTGATCTGTGGGAAGTTGTCAACACAGATGCTGAGCCAGCACCACTGAGGGCCAATCCCACAGTAGCTCAGATTAGGCAACATGCTGATGAGAGGACCAAAAGTCACAAAGCCATGTCCTGCATTCAGAATTGTGTGTCAGATGTCATCTTCACCAGAATTATGGCCTGTGAGACTCCAAAACAGGCATGGGATAAGCTTAAGGAGGAGTTTCAAGGCACTGAGAGAACAAGGCAATAGCAGCTATTGAATTTGAGAAGGGATTTTGAGAACCTGAACATGAAGGAAGAAGAAACAGTGAAGCAGTATGCAGATAGAATCATGGCAGTGGTTAACAGTATAAGGCTCCTTGGTGAGCACTTTGATGAGGCAAGGATAGTAGAGAAAGTTCTCTCCACTTTGCCTGAGAGATATGAGGCCAAGATATCCTCTCTTGAAGACTCAAGAGACCTTGCTACCATCTCTTTGACTGAGCTAATCAACACTTTCTATGCTCAGGAACAAAGGAGAGCTAGCAGAGCTGAAGACCACCAGGAAGGTGCATTCAATGCCAAGGCTAGAGAAGCCTCGAGCATCAATGCTCCAAGAGGTAAAAAGCCTTGGAAAAGCAGGCCTAAGCCTGATACTGCAAGGAGCAATGACCAGCCCTGCAGACATTGCAAGAGGCCAGGTCATCCAGAAGACAGATGCTGGTTCAGGCCAGATGCAGTATGCCAACACTGCAAGAAGAAAGGCCATGTTGAAAGGGTTTGCAAAAATAGAACCAAGTCAAGGCAGAGTCAATTTCAACAACCAAAGGTTGAAGCTCGAGTAGCTGAGGACAGTAGTGATCAAGAAGAGCATGTCTTTGTTGTTTCTTGCTTAGCTGTTGAGAAGAAATGCTCAAAAGGCTGGTTATTGGACAGTGGTTGCACTAACCACATGTCACCAGATGCCTCCTTATTTAAAACCTTGGATAGAAGTTGCAAAACCAAGGTCAAGGTTGGAAATGGTCAGTTCATAAGGGCTGAAGGAAGAGGAGAGGTGCTGATATGTACCCCCACAGGCAACAAGATCATTCCAAATGTGCTGTTAGTGCCAGAAATCGACAGAAACCTTCTCAGCATAGCTCAATTGCTCGAGAAAGGCTATTCTGTTGTGTTCAAGAACAAACAGTGCCACATTGCTGATCCAAGTGGATCAAGCCTTATGACAGTCACAATGACTGACAAATGCTTTGAGGTACACTGGCCAAATGACTCAAAGTCTGCATATACAGCCTCTGTTGATGATTCCAAGCTTTGGCATCAAAGGCTTGGGCATGCCAACTTCAGATCATTGGCTCAAATGGCCAAAGAAGGCTTGGCAGAGAACTTTACTAGCTCAGTGGAGCATGATGATGTGTGTGAAGTTTGCCAGATGGGGAAACAGGCAAGATTGCCATTTCCTACAAATTCAGCTTGGAGAGCTATTGAAAAACTGCAGCTGGTCACTCTGATGTATGTGGCCCGATGAGGACTGAATCACTCAGCAAAAATAGGTATTTCATCCTCTTCATTGATGATTTTACAAGGTTTTGCTGGATTTTCTTCTTAAAACACAAGTCTGAGGTAGCTCAAGTGTTTGTGAAGTTTAAAACTGCTGTAGAGACAGAAACAGGTTGCAAGCTGAAATCGATAAGGTCAGACAATGGCACTGAGTACACTTCAGCTCAGTTTTAAGCCATTTGCAATGATGCTGGTATCAAACACCAGCTTACAAATGTCTACACACCTCAGCAGAATGGGGTATCAGAAAGAAAGAACAAAAGCTTGATGGATATGGCCAGGTGCCTACTGTTAGAGAAGAAACTGCCCAAGACCATGTGGGCTGAGGCAGTAAAAACTACTGTCTACCTTCAAAATAGGCTTCCTACCAAAGCTCTTGCATCCAAAACACCTTTCGAGGCTTGGTCCGGTTTCAAGCCTTCCTTGGCACATCTGAAGGTGTTTGGTTGCCTGTGTTATGCACAAATACCAGCAGCAAAGAGAGACAAGCTCTCTGAAAGGGCTCAACCAGGTGTTCTAGTAGGCTATAGCTCAGTTAAGAAGGGCTACAGGGTGCTGGATCATTTGACAAACATAGTTCAAGTGAGCAGAGATGTCATCTTCGATGAGAAGGCTTGCTGGAATTAGGAAAAGAATGAACCAGAAGCTGCTTCAGAAGACCTGGTGCCTAATCAAGCTGAACTTGAGCAGCTAGGACCTGAAATGGATATTGATGATGTGCCTGTGAGAGGCACAAGGCCCCTAGATGATATTTATGAAAGGGCACAGGTTGCAATAGCAGAACCTAGCAGTTTTGAAGAGGCTGAGGCAGATGAAGGCTGGAAACTAGCTATGGTCGATGAAATCAACATGATTGAGAAGAACCAGACATGAGAGCTAGTTGATAAACCTACTGGAAAGAAGACCATTGGAGTAAAATGGGTCTATCGGGCAAAACAAAATGCAGATGGCAGTCTGAACAAGCTAAAAGCCAGGCTTGTTGTCAAAGGTTTTAGCCAAAGGTATGGTCTGGACTATCTGGAGACATTTGCACCAGTAGCCAGGCTTGACACAGTTAGAATGATAGTTGCCTTGGCTGCTCAACATCAGTGGACCATTCATCAGCTTGATGTTAAGTCTGCATTTCTCAATGGTTTCCTGGAAGAAGAGATCTACATCGAACAGCCTCAAGGATTTGTGGTCACTGGCAAAGAACACAAGGTGTGCAGACTGAAAAAGGCTTTGTATGGCCTGAAACAGGCTCCTTGAGCCTGGTATGCTCGAATTGATTCTTACTTGCTCAGTTTGGAATTCAAGAGAAGTCTCAGTGAACCAACATTGTATGTGAAGAAGAACCAAGCTGAAACTCAGCTTATCCTGTCACTCTATGTTGATGATTTATTGGTGACTGGAGGAGATAGAAGAATGCTGGAAGATTTCAAAAGAAAAATGATGGAAATGTTTGAAATGTCTGATTTAGGCAGAATGAACTACTTCCTTAGAATGGAAGTGAAGCAAACAGCAAAGGGAATCTTTCTTAGTCAGAGTTCTTTTACTATGAAGATCCTGGATAAGTTCTCTATGAAGAACTGCAAGCCAACAAGCACACCAATGGCTGTTGGAGTGAAGCTTTCGAGGCAAGGGAGTGGTGAACCAATTTGCGAGACTATGTACAAAAGTCTCATTGGTAGTCTGTTGTATTTGACTATAACAAGACCCGATATCATGTTTGCTGTTAGTGTGCTATCCAGATACATGAATTGCTGCAATGATCAGCACTTTCAAGCAGCTAAAAGAGTGCTTAGATACATCAAAGGCACCATTGATCATGGTGTATTGTTCAAAAGGGCTGAAAACATGAAGCTGATAGGCTATGTTGATAGTGACTGGGCTGGATCTTGTGATGACATGAGAAGCACATCTGGATATGCCTTTAGTCTTGGCTCAGGCATGTTTTGCTGGAGTTCTAAAAAGCAAAGTCTGGTAGCGCAGTCAACAGCAGAAGCTGAATATGTTGCTGCTGCATCTGCTGTAAATCAAGCCATATGGCTTAGAAAAATCCTAGCTGATTTAAATCAAAATCAAGGAAAGGCAACAGAGATTTACTGTGACAACAAATCTGCTGTTGCAATTGCAAAGAATCCTATCTTTCATGGTAGAACAAAGCACTTCAACATCAAGCTACATGTCATAAGGGAGATGGAGCAAGCTCATGAAATCGAGCTGGTTCATTGTAATTCAGAAGAGCAAATTGCTGATATCTTTACAAAGGCACTCAATGTGTCTAAATTTGTTAAATTAAGAAGGCAATTAGGTGTCACTAGCATGGAAACTAAGGAAGAGTGTTGAATTTAGTTCCCATGCAAGACATGCAAAGGTGGCCATGCAAGGAGAAGTGGCAGCAAGCAGTCGAGCTATGAAGTGCAAAAACTGGAGCTTGAAGTTGCCTAACTACTTGTTATGTTTTGATTGTATTTTTAATTATTATTTTATAATCTAGTTCATGTTGAACTAAGTTGGTAAACCTTATGATGTTTTTTTGTTGATTGATTGACTGAAAAATCAGCAAAGAAACTTAAGCAAGCTGATTAACAATTTCCAATGTAAATTTAGTGGTGTTAGGTATGTCATTAGGTAAAGACCTGTTCATTTTGTTGTTGTTATCTATTATATGTAATGGCATTATGCCTTCTGGATTTGTTAATGAAAATATCAGCTCTTTTCATTCAAAATACTCTCTCTCAATTTCTTTTGTTTTCCATTCGCATGTGTTTCTGTTCTTGCTTCTGAGTTTGTTTCTTTAGCAAGGCTCGAGGCTTGCTATACAAGCAAGATTGAAAACAGTCTGTTGTTGTCTCTTTGCACCAACAATAAACCATGTCAAATACATTTCCAATCTTCAGCAAAATGTTGAGACCCTCAACGATCAAACTGAGAAGCTGAAAGTTTAAAGGGAGAGAGTGCAGCGTTCTGTCGATGCTGATTTACGAAGCGGCAAAGAGATCCGAGACGATGTTAACAACTGGCTGTCTGCAGTGGACAGGAAGATCCATAAACAAGAAGAGAAAGTGACGCAAGATGAAGAAAAAGCAAAGAAAAAGTGTTTCGTTGGTTTGTGTCCTAATATCTGGACTCGTTACAAGCTTAGCTTGGAAGCTGCAGAGAAGGCGAAGGCTGTTGCCAAGCTACTTGAACAGAGCAAGTTTCCCGAGGTTGCTTATCGTGTAGCTCTGCAGGATATCACGGTCCCACAAGTTAAAGGGTACGAGGAATTCGAGTCAAGAACGTCTGTTTTGAATGAAATAATGGAGGCACTAAAAGATAATAGCGTCAGCGTTATTGGGGTGCACGGTATGGGCGGGGTTGGAAAAACAACGCTAGTAAAAGAAATCGCTAGAAAGGTCAAGGGCAAGGACAAGTTGTTTGATTCGGTTGTCATATCAACAGTAACTCAAGACATTGATATTGAGAAAATTCAGAACACAATTGCGGAGTTTTTTGGGATTGAAATTTGAGGAGCATAGTACCGATGGAAAGGCACTTCGACTACGAGAAAGATTGAAGAAAGAAAAGAGGGTTCTGGTTGTCTTGGATGACATTTGGGGGAAGGTTGATATTGAGGAAGTAGGGATTCCTTTGGGAGATGAACACAAGGGCTGCAAACTACTATTAACTTCTAGAGAGCTCAATGTTTTATCAAATAGGATGGATGCTCAGAAATGTTTTACAATAGAGTCTCTAAATAAAAAGGAGGCCTGGGACCTGTTCAAGAAGAAGGCTGGTGATTGTGTTGAAAGTTGCGATTTGAAGCCTACAGCTATGGAGGTAGCAAAAAAATGTGCAGGATTGCCAATAGCCATTGCGACAGTGGCAGGGGCTTTGAGAAGCAAAAGATTGTTTGAGTGGAAGAATGCTTTGCGAGAACTAGAGAGGCCTTCACTAAGCAACTTCACGGAGATAACTGCTGTGAGGAAGTTAATTGAGTTGAGTTTTAATTATTTAGGAAGTGAGGAAGTTAAGCAGACTTTCTTGCTTTGCAGTGTAATGGGCCGTAATGGTCTCGTTGAGGACTTGGTGAGATATACTGTAGGTTTGGATTTATTTAGTGGTGTCAACACTATGGAAGAAGCCAGAAATAATGTTTTGACGGTTGTGGCTAATCTCAAAGCGTCTTCCTTGTTGCTTGATAGTTATGAGGATGAGCGCTTTGATATCCATGATGTTGTTTGGGATGCTGCTTTAAATATTGCATCGAGGGACTATCATGTGCATGTTTTGAGAGATTATGTTCCGAAGGAGAAAATGAACAGTTGGAGAATGATAAGCTTAAGGTGTCCTCGAATTATAGCTGAGCTTCCTAAGGAGATGGAGTGTTCAGGTCTTTCCTTCTTCCATATGGCCCGTGATGATTCAGTAGAAATTCCTCCCCATTTTTTAGACGAATTGAAAGTCTCAAAGTCTTGGCTTTACCTTCCATACGTTCATATCCTTATCTACCAGAGTCAATTAATCACCTCATAGACCTTCGCATGTTGTGTCTAAGAGGATGGCGAGGTGAAGACATTACCATCATTGGAGAGCTAAAAAATTTAGAAATCCTTGACCTTGCTTGCTCTAGTATCAAAGAACTACCCAAGGAGATAGCACAATTGACTCGGTTAAGGTTGTTAGATTTGAGTTGGTGTTTTGGACTTAAAATCATCCCGCCAAATGTCTTATCAAGTTTATCTAAATTAGAAGAATTATATATGGAGGGAAGCTTTGCTGAATGGGAAAATGATGGAGTAGTTGGCAACAAAAGGAGAAATGCACGCCTTGACGAATTAAACAATTTGCCTCATCTAACTACTTTATATGCTCATATTCCTAATGCTCAAATGATTTCAAAGCATATATTCATTGAGACATTAGATAGATACAATATTTTCGTAGGTGATGATCATTTTGCATGGATTTGGAATTTAAAATATGAATATTCAAAAACATTGAAGCTCAAGATATATACAAACATTTATTGGGACAACTTGGTGAAAACGTTGCTGAAAAAGACTGAAGATTTGTATCTAAACCTAAAGGGACTTGAAGGCATCAGGAGTGTATTTGCGGAGTTAAATAATGGGGTGGATTTTTTAAATTTAAAGAGAGTTGATGTCATTATCACAATGAAGGAGTATTCAACAAATTCAGAGCCCTTACCACTTTTCAATAAACAGGTATTTGTTTAGCTTTGTTCATATTTTCTTATACAATTTTTATTTATACTCGAACGATTTAGTAACACCATTAAAAAAATATTAATTACTGGATAATTATTTTTTAATAACAAAAATAAATAATAGTCCAATAATTTTCAAGACTAAAAAATAAATTTCAACCCCACAACAAATGGAAATTTAATTTCTAATCCAAATCCAAAATCAATTTAATACACAAAATTCAAACCCAACAATTTTACTTTTAAATTCTGAAAATGGAATTGGAACTCACAATTGGAAGTAAAATTGTGTTTAGAATCGAAAATAATTTCCAAAGTATGTTACATTTTCTCTTCCTTTAAGAAGAAAAAGAGTTATGTGTAAATGTATGCAATTTGTTTTCCAGAAAGCTTGCAAATGTGTTCTATTAACACCTAAACAATATGGCACAATCAGACATGTCATTGGATTTCGAATTTGAGGAGGTTGATCATCAATGGATGCGGTAACTTTGAGCATTTGTTATCACCCTCTGCCGCCAGAAGTCTGGTGCAGCTCCAACGCTTTGACATCGCTGATTGCACGTGCTTAAGGGAGATGATATTTACAGAGGAAATAAAAGAAGAAGAAGAAGAAGAAAGGAAAGATGTGATTTGTTTCCCTCGATTAAACTCCCTGCGTATAGGTAACCTTCCAAACCTCATCTTCTTCTGCTCTGGAAATTATAATATCGAATTCTGTTGAAGTTAGTTCCTATGCAACACATGCAGCTCATGCAGATTAATGCACATACTTTACCCGGGTAGAGTATGTACAAGAATTCATACACATAAGTTACCCGGGTAAAATACATGCAGCAAGAGATGTTAATACCACTGCTTCTTCATTATTTCATTTTATTACTTTCTAACTATGTTTTTGTTAATTAGTACATTTTGAATTATGTTTAAATGACAAGTTGATGTAACTTGATAGTCAAAGAGCTGGTTACCAGCTTTGTTTAAGTGTGCAAGTAATATCACCTAGTTCCAATGTAATAAGTGGAGTTAGGTAGTGTTTAGGTGATGAATTTGTTGATTTTTTGACCAGCCAATGACTGGTATATGTAATGGCTTTGAGCCAAAGTTTCTTATGAATGAAAAAATATCAGATTTTCTTTCCATATGCACTATCTTTCTTGCCTTCAAAATTCTGTTTTCCATTCTTGACAGTAGCTAAAAGCTGAAACTTCAAGCATTTTTCCTTCAAGTTTTACCCGGGTATAATACGTTGCTGCTGGTGCTCTATGTGAAGATTCTTACTTTATCCGGTGTAAGTGTGGCTAAAACCCAACAATTGGTACCTAGAGCCTAATTCTTAGTGGACCTGTAGAACCATGGCTTCATCAAGCTTCTCACCAGCTGCACCTCCAGTTTTCAATGGAGAAGGATATCACATTTGGGTAGTCAAGATGAGAACCTACCTCCAGGCATTTGATCTATGGGAGGTGGTTAACTCAGATGTTGAACCAGAACCATTGAGAGCAAATCCAACAGTGGCTCAAATGAAGCAGTACTTTGAAGAAAAAAGTAAAAAGCACAAAGCCATGTCATGCATCCAAAACTCTGTGTCAGATGTGATCTTCACAAGAATTATGGCTTGTGAAACACTAAAACAAGCCTGGGATAAACTCAAGGAGGAATTCCAAGGTACTGAGAGGACAAGGCAGCAGCAGCTCTTGAACCTAAGAAGGGATTTCGAAAATTTGAAGATGAAGGAAGAAGAAACTGTCAAGAAGTATTCTGACAGAATCATGGCTGTAGTTAACAACATAAGGCTCCTTGGTGAGCAATTTGATGAGGCAAGGAATGTGGAGAAAGTGCTCTCTACCTTACCAGAGAGGTATGAAGCAAAAATATCCTCCTTAGAGGATTCAAGGGACCTGACCAGCATCTCTTTAATAGAGCTGATCAACGCTCTGTATGCACAAGAGCAAAGGAGGGCCAGCAGATCGGAGGAGCACCAGGAGGGTGCTTTCCAAGCTAAGACCAAAGCAGCCTCGAGCACCTCAGCTTATAAAGGTAAAAAGAACTGGAGAATAGGCCTAAGCCTGATGTTGCAAGAGGAGAAGATCGACTCTGCAGATTTTGTAAAAAACTTGGTCATCTAGAGGCTAGATGCTGGTTCAGGCCAGATGTTGTGTGCCAACACTGCAAGAAGAAGTGCCATGTTAAAAAGTTTTGCAAAGAGAAAGAAAGACCAAGGCAGAATCAACAGCAGCCAAGGGCTGAAGCTCGGGTAGCTGAAGAAGGCAGTGATAATGAGGAGCAGGTCTTTGCAGTCTCCTGCTCAGCTGCTCAGAAGAAAGGCTCAAATGGTTGGCTCATTGACAGTGGCTGCACTAACCATATGTCACCAGATGCAGCTATTTTCAAGTCATTAGACAGAAGCTGCAGAACAAAAGTTAAAGTTGGCAATAGCCACTTTATCAAGGCAGAAGGAAAGGGAGATGTGGTTATTTGCACTCCAACAGGTAACAAAACCATTTCAAATGTTTTGTTAGTTCTTGAAATTGACAGAAACCTGTTAAGTATAGCTCAGTTAGTTGAAAAAGGCTATACAGTAGTGTTCAAAGAAAATGAATGTCAGATTAGTGATCCAAGTGGATCCATGCTCATGTCAGTAGCCATGACAGAAAAGAGCTTTGTTGTGGACTAGAATAAAGGCTTTGATAATGCCTATGTTGTTTCTTCTGAAGACTCCAAGCTTTGGCACCAAAGGCTTGGGCATGCCAACTTCAGATCAATGACTCAGATGATCAGTGAAGACTTGGTTGAAAACTTCACCAACTCTGTTGAAGAAAAGAAGTATGTGAAGTCTATCAATTGGAAAAACAAGCAAGATTGTCATTTCCTATAAATCAAGCATGGAGAGCCTCTGAGAAGCTACAGCTTGCACACACAGATGTGTGTGGTCCTATGAAGACTGAATCATTAAATGGAAGCAGATACTTTATTTTATTTATTGATGATTACTCCAAATATTGTTGCGCATACTTTCACCGGAGTAAGTATGAAGTACTCTCAATATTCCAGAAATTTAAAGCTGCAACAGAAACTGAAACAGGCTGTAAACTCAAGACCCTTAGGTCTGATAATGTAACAGTGTTTAATACCTTCTGTGATGAAGCTGGCATTAGACACCAGCTCACTAACACTTATACACCTCAACAAAATGGTGTAAGTGAAAGGAAGAATAGGAGCTTGATGAATATGGCTCGATGCTTATTGTTTGAGAAAAATTTGCCTAAGACCATGTGGGCTGAAGCTGTCAACACTGCTGTCTACATTCAGAATAGGCTTCCAACCAAAGAACTTGCTCACAAGACACCTTTTCAAGCTTGGTTCAGGTTCAAGCCATCATTGGCTCATTTGAAAGTCTTTGGTTGCCTATGTTACAGCCAAATACCAGCTGTAAAGAGGGATAAGTTGTCCAAAAGAGCTATTCCTGGTATTTTAGCCGGGTATAGTATGGTTAAGAAGGGCTATAGGATTTTGGACCCTTTAACAAACAAAATTCATGTAAGCAGAGATGCGATCTTCGATGAAAAAGGTTGCTAGAATTGGGAAAAGAATGAGCCATAGACTGTTTCTGAAGAGCTGATGGCTGATCATGCTGAACCTAATCAAGTTAGTCCTGAAATGGACATTGATGACATGCCAGTCAGAGGCACTAGACCTTTAGCTGAAATTTATGAAGAGCACAAGTTGCCATAGTGGAGCCATGCAGTTTTGAAGAAGTTGAAGCTGATGAAGGCTGGAAACAGGCTATGGCTGATGAAATTGCCATGATTGAGAGGAACCAGACATGGGAATTGGTTCCTAGACCAGCCAAGAGGAAGGTTATTGGAGTCGAGCCAAGCAAAATGCTGATGGGAGCTTAAACAAACTGAAGGCCAGGCTTGTAGTCAAAGGATTCAGCCAAAAATATGGCCTGGACTACCTGGAAACATTTGCACCAGTGGTCAGGCTAGACACCATAAGGTTGCTGATTGCCTTGGCAGCTCAGAAGCAGTGGAAAATCTACCAGCTTGATGTGAAATCTGCATTTCTTAATGGCTCCCTTGAAGAAGAGATCTACATTGATCAGCCACAAGGCTTTGTTGTGTCTGGCAAAGAACAAATGGTGTACAGGCTTAAGAAGGCATTATATGGCCTGAAACAGGCTCCTAGAGCCTGGTATGCTCGAATTGACAGCTACTTGGTCAGTTTGGGATTTAACAGAAGTGTTAATGAGCCAACACTATATGTCAAGAAGAATGAAGCTGAAATACAGCTTATTGTATCCCTCTATGTCGATGACCTTTTGGTGACTGGAGGAGATCAAGATATGTCGGCTGAATTCAAAGCCAAAATGACGGACATGTTTGAAATGTCTGACTTGGGGCCAATGACATACTTTTTAGGAATGGAGGTGCGCCAAATAGAAGGAAAAATCTTCTTGGGACAGAGAACATTTGCCTTGAAGGTTTTGTCTAAGTTCTCGATGGAGAATTGTAAGCCGACAAGCACTCCTATTGCTGTTGGAATGAAGCTGTCAAGCCAAGGAGATCATGAACCAGTCAATGAGTCTACTTATAGGAGCCTAGTTGGCTGCTTGTTATATTTGATAGCAACTAGGCCAGATATCTTGTTTACTGTGAGTATCTTATCAAGGTTTATGTATTGCTGTAATGTCCAGCACTTTCAAGCAGCAAAGAGAGTGCTAAGGTACATCAAAGGCACTCTTGACTATGGTGTGTTATTCAACAAAGCTGAAACCTTGAAGTTGAAAGGCTATACTGATAGTGTCTGGGCTGGTTCAAGTGATGATATGAAAAGCACCTCTGGATATGTGTTTACCCTTGGCTCAACCATGTTTTGTTGGAGCTCAAAGAAACAATTGATGGTGGCTCAATCAACAGCAGAAGCTGAATATGTTGCAGCTGCAAATGCTGTAAATCAAGCCATATGGCTGAGACAAATTCTACCTGATCTTAACCTACATTAAAGGGAGGCAACAGAGATCTTTTGTGACAATAAGTCTGCTGTTGCAATTGCAAAGAATCCTGTCTTCCATGGCAGAACGAAGCACTTCAACATCAAGTTACATGTGATAAGGGAGATGGAACAAGCTCAAGAGGTGGAGCTGATTCATTGCAATTCAGAGGAACAGGTTGCTGACATTTTCACAAAGGCCCTTGGTGTGTCAAGGTTTATAAAACTAAGAAAGCAGCTAGGTGTTACAAGCATGGAAACTAAGGAGGAGTGTTGAAGTTAGTTCCCATGCAACACATGCAGCTCATGCAGATTAGTGCACATACTTTACCCGGGTAAAGTATGTGCAAGAATTCATACACATAAGTTACCCGGGTAAAATACATACAGCAGGAGATGTTAATACCACTGCTTCTTCACTATTTCATTTTATTACTTTTTAACTATGTTTTTGTTAATTAGTTCATTTTGAATTATGTTTAAATGACAAGTTGATGTAACTTGATAGTCAAAGAGCTGGTTACCAGCTTTGTTGAAGTGTGCAAGTAATATCACCTAGTTCCAATGTAATAAGTGGAGTTAGGTAGTGTTTAGGTGATGAATTTGTTGATTTTTTGACCAGCCAATGACTGGTATATGTAATAGCTTTGAGCCAAAGTTTCTTATGAATGAAAAAATATCAGATTTTCTTTCCATATGCTCCATCTTTCTTGCCTTCAAATTTTGTTCTCCATTCTTGACAGTAGCTAAAAGCTTAAACTTTAAGCATTTTTCCTTCATATTTTACCCGGGTATAATACGTTGCTGCTGGTGCTCTGTGTGAAGATTCTTACTTTACTCGGTGTAAGTGTGCCTAAAACCCAACAAATTCCCATTGTTGAAAGAGCTAGAGATTGAGGGTTGCCCGAGGTTAAAAGCATTCATTAGTCAGACTTGTAATCAGTCCGGCATGCACACTCTATTCAGTCAGGTGATTTATTTCATTAATTTTACACTCTTATATGATTAAGTTGATTTGTCCTTTATGGTTTTTTTGCTTGCGTTCTATGAGCTAACTTTAAAATGGGCATTAATTATATATATGAATAGGTTGCTGCTCCTAGCTTGGAAACGATGAGGATCTTCCAGTTGAGTAATGTGAAGATGATAATTCATAATGAGCTACCACCAGATTCTTTTCAAAATCTACGAAATTTAAGTGTTTCATGCTGTAAGAGTCTGAAAAATCTATTTCCAGCAACAATTGCCAAACATCTTCCGCAACTTAAAGATTTAAGCATAAGAAATTGTCAGTGCGTACGTAAGATAATATTTACAGAGGAAATAGAAGAAGGGAAAGATGTGATTTGTTTTCCTCGATTAAACTCCCTGTGTATGGATTTCCTTCCAAACCTCATCTTCTTCTGCTCTGGAAATTATAATATCGAATTCCCATTGTTGAAAGAGCTAGAGATTGGGGGTTGCCCGAGGTTAAAAGCATTCATTAGTCAGATTAGTAATCAGTCCGCGAAGAAATCTTAGGTAAAGATTTATGTATAGAGAAAATGAATATTAATATTTCTGCTTGATTCCTCTTGAGCAATACAATTGATATATTTATAGAGGTCAACCACTAACTATCTTTTCCCTAACAGCTTAACCACTAGACGTACCAGACTAATAACTTGTAACTAACTATTCTCACATGCATCCATCTTCTCAACTGGTAAGACTCGAAGAAACTGTCGAAACCGAGTAAAAAGAGTCAAACACAGCGGCTTGGTAAGAATGTCAGCAACCTCATCACAAGAAGGTACTTCGCCAACAACAAGAGTCCCGACAGCAATCTTTTCACGAACAAAGAACAAGTCAAGCTCCACATGCTTGAACTTGGAGTGAAGAACAGGATTGGTAGCAACAGCAACTGCACTAGAACTATCACACCAGATGGTAGGAGTATCGACAGAGGAGACCTGTAACTCCTGAAGCAAGGAGAGCAACCAAGTGACATCACTAGTAGCGGCAGCAAGACTCCGGTATTCCACTTCAGCCGTAGAACGAGAGACGACTTGCTGCTTCTTGGAACACCAAGAGACAGGCGAATGACCAAAGTACACACAGTAGCCAGAAGTGGATCGACGATTATCAAAATCCAACCCCCAATTAGCATCAGCATACCCCACAAGAGACAACCGGGTAGAAGGACAAAACACAATACCATAACCAAGAGTACCACATAAATATCTCAATATGCGTTTCAAAGCTATCAGATGAACCTTAGTAGGGCTGTGCATGAATTGACAAATACGATTAACAGCATAAGCAATATCAGGAGGAGTGAGGACAACGTACTGCAAGGCACCCGCAAGACTCCGGTACTCAGTAGGATCACTCAACGGATCGCCATCACTCTTTGATAACCATGAAGAACTGACCATGGGAGTAATGACCGGTTTTGCATTAGAATGTGAACTACGAGCAAGAAGGTCATGAATATATTTTGTTTGACATAAGTGCAGACTCCTGGAAGAGGAGCGAGTAACCTCAACCCCAAGGAAATAATGCAAATCACCCATATCTTTAAGAGCAAACTCAGCATTTAACTGGTCAACAAAATTCGCGATAACAGATGAGTCACTTCCAGTGATAATTATATCATCAACATATACCAGGATATAGAGCACAGACTCAAACGTAATCCGAATGAAAAGAGAGGCATCAGACTTAGAAACGACAAACCCAATTGACACTAGAAACCGCTTGAGTTTGTCAAACCAGGCTCAAGGAGCCTGATGAAGCCTGTACAAAGCCTTCTTCAATCGACAGACAAACGGTTGCCCAGAAGAATCATACTGAATAAACCCGGGAGGCTGTTGCATGAACACCTCAGTATCCAGATCCCCGTTTAAGAAGGCATTATTCACATCGACTTGACGAAGAGACCATCGTCTCGAAACTGCAATCGACAAAATGACACGAATAGTAGTCGATTTAACAACAGGGCTAAATGTTTCTATAAAATCACAACCTGGTGCCTGTGAACATCCCTTGGCAACCAAACGAGCCTTTCGACGACTAACAGACCCATCAGGATTCCGCTTAATCTTGAATAACCATTTACACCCGATCACCTTCCGGCCAGGAGGAGGAGACACGAGATCCCAGGTTGAATTAGCTAGAAGAGCATCAAATTCATCTTGAACAGCCACTTTCCAATCGGGATGAGCTAGAGCCTCACCAATAAAACAAGGCTCAAAATCAGCAGCTTCAGCTGTCAAAACCTTGGGTTTGAAAATTCCTGCCTTCGATCGGGTAACCATAGCATGTGTATTACTGGACGGATCACACGGTACCTGGTACGGACTCGCAGAAGGACTATCCCGTGAGTCCCCCAAATCAGCAGCGCCAGACGGACCAGATTTTGAGGGAGAATCAGAACCAGACTGGGCACCCACAGAATGAGCACCCATAGAAGCAGACGCAGAGTCAGACACAGGATTTGATAAGGAAATAGCAGGAGTAAGAGATGAATAGACATGTGAAGTTGGAGGGTTAGACGGGAATAGTCGAACAATTGGAACATACGTAGCAGTCTGCCCAGATTGATCCTCAGTAGTTCGTGACGAAGGCAAAGACAAAAATCGATGCTCATCAAAAACAACATGACGTGAAACAACAACCTTTCCATCAGGAGTGAGACAAAAATAACCCTTATGTTGAGAGCTGTAACCCAAAAACGTACAAGGTTGAGAACGAAAATCCAGTTTATGCTGTAAGAACGGACGTAGATATGGAAAGCAACAGCAACCAAAAACCCAGAGGTGATTGTATTGAGGAGCACACCCATACAGCTTTTGAAACAGGGACTGACCTTGAAGAACAGGAGTAGGCAGTCTATTAATAAGATGAACGACACTGCTAAAGGCATAACCCCAGTATTTCAGAGGAAGATTGGCTTGAGCAAGTAACGTTAAGCCAGTTTCCACAAGATGACGATGTTTACGTTCAGCAACCCCATTCTGCTCAGAAGTGTGAGGGCACGAAAGGCGATGTAAGATCCCTTGATCAGCAAGAACGGAAGCAAATGCACGAAATTCGTCGCCCCAATCACTTTGAAACTTCTTAATACGCTTCCCAAACTGAGTCGCTATCATTTGTTGAAACTGAAGGAAACAGTCTAGTGCTTGAGACTTACGTTTGAGTAAGTACACCCAAGTAAAACGACTACACATGTCCACAAAAGAAATGTAATACATATTCCCTTCACAGGCAACAGATGCTGGACCCCACAAGTCAGAAGCTACTAATTCAAACAATTCCATATACTCAGTACTAGAATTAGAAAATGGAAGTTTATGAGACTTGCCCTTCTGACATGCAACACAAACATTAGAGAGAGTCTTTGTATTAGAAACAATTCCACATTTATTTAAAACATCATTAACAACCCCAGCAGACGGATGACCAAGTCGATTATGCCAGAGAGTAAAGGTGTCAGAAATCATCAGAGAGGCTGGACCATCAACATTATGAACCGCGGCTACTGTGGAAGACGAGATAGGTGACGCGACTAAAAAATGATAGAGCCCATCACGAACTTGGCCCCGCAACAAAATTTCCTGCGTCTTGATGTCCTTAATGACACAATAAGTGGGGTGAAATTCAAAAAACACACTGTTGTCCTTAGCAAACTGTGAAACTGACAACAAATTCTTGCGAATACTCGGAACACACAACACATTAGTCAATTGTAAGAGCTTGGAATTGGTAGAAATAACCGTATTTCCAACAGATAAAATTTGAGTAGGTACCCCATTGCCCATTAAAAGTTTCGATGTACCTGAATAGGGAGGAAAGGCATTCAAATCGGTAGCGTTTTGGCAAACATGATGAGACGCACCGGAGTCAGGGTACCAGGATGAAGACCCAACTTGAGTAGGCACATACGGGGCAACACTCCCAAAACTCGAATCGTATTGAGACGAGTCAGAAAAATCTGAAGCACGAAAATCAGGAACACGAGGCAAGCCAATGTTCTGAGAATCATTAACATCAAAGACCCGAGCACGTGGTTTTGTAGGCCACGGGACCTCCGGTGCAGCAGTCGGACCACCCACAAAATTCGCAACAGGAGATCCAGGAGACTGTTGGGACACAGGTTGAGAACCACGCATGAAACCAGGCTGTTGATCGGGTGGCCTAGTCATACGACCAGCCAAAATTGGCCTAGGAGCAGTAGCACAAAATTGGGCCTCGTGGCCCCCAACAGGCCTGCTAGGGCGAGTATAAGTCCCAGGCGCATAGAATCGGGGCACATAAGAACCCCCATGCAGACCAATGTGTAAATCGGCCCAATTGGGCTGGGAATAACCAGCAGTAGAGGGCTGCCAGACCCACTATCCTCCTGCAACATTGTGCATCAGAGAATATCCACGTGCACGAGCGGGACCACCACCGGCCAAAGCTCCGGCATCAGAACCCCCGTAATCTTTGTCAAACCGATAATAGCACCTATGTGCAACATGACCCAGGCGATTACAGATCTGACACTGGACCCTCGATCGGAAGCCACGACCACCACGAGATCCAGTCGACGATCGGCCCCCACGCACAACTCGCGAGTCACAATCCACAGTCATAGGAGCTTCAACAACATTTGCCACCATCGGAAGATCACGCGCAGCCCGCGTTTGCCGACTTTCAAAAGCCATCAAGCCATCAACCAATTTCTGGAACGTCAATGGCTCCGACGAGACCGAAACGAACATGAAAACAGAGTCAAACTCAAGAGGAAGACCGCCAAGAAGGACCTCTACTTTCTCCGCCTCAAACACAGTCGAGCCCGACGCTTCAAGGAGTGCACAAAGAGTTCTGATCTTCGAAACATACTCTTTGACTGTGGATCCACCTTTCCGAACATCATGAAGATCGTGCCGGATCTGAGACACTTTCTCAATGGAAGTCGCTGCAAACAAATGACTCGCAGCACTCCAAATATCACAGGCAGTTTTAGTTGAAATAAAATAAGAAAGGAGAGAGGAATTAACCGTGGAGAGGAGCCACGATGCAATCAATTTATCCTGCTGTGTAAACAGAATCGCGTCGGGATTCGGGGCAATGGTGCCATCAGGCAGGGTCACCACCTTCGACGGAGCAGTCACAGAGCCATCCAAAAAACCTTGGAGGTCATAACCCTCAACGATGAGGCGAACCTGAAACTGCCACTGAACAAAGTTTGTTTCATCCAATTTCACGGTGTCATGGCGAGAAAAACTGTGAACCAGTCGAGAACTGGAGAAGAATGCAAATGAAGCACCACCAGGTGGAGAGTCAACGGACGGATCCATGCGCACGGAGCAAAGAACAACCACCAGGAACTAGGCGACTGATACCACGAAGAAATCTTAGGTAAAGATTTATGTATAGAGAAAATGAATATTAATATTTCTGCTTGATTCCTCTTGAGCAATATAATTGATATATTTATAGAGGTCAACCACTGACTATCTTTTCCCTAACAGCTTAACCACTAGACGTACCAGACTAACAACTTGTAACTAACTATTCTCACAGTCCGGCATGTAGGCTCTCTTCAATGAGAAGGTGATTTATTTATTTCATTAGTCTTACACTTATATGATTCAGTTGATTCGTCCTGCACTATATAAGCTAACTTTCTTATGGGCATGAATTATATATATACGAATAGGTTGCAATTCCTAGCTTGAAAAGGATGACAATCTTTCGGTTGAGAAATACGAAGATGATATTTCATAATGAGCTACAACCAGGTTCCTTTTGCCAATTAGAAGAAATGGTGGTGGAGGACTGTGATGAGTTATTGGCTATTTTTTCATCTACTATGGTTGGAGTATTTAACTATTTGCAAGAGCATGTAGATCGCCAAGGCCAAGGGATAAGAAGCTTTCAAAATCTACGAAAATTAAGAGTTTCAAGGTGTGAGAGTTTGAAAAATCTATTTCCAGCGTCAATAGCCAAACATCTTCAACAACTTGACGATTTAAGCATAAGAAGTTGTGGGGTGGAGGAGATTGTCTCGGAAGGGGAAGGAGTGGGGGAGCAGCCTGTGAGGTTTGAGTTTCCCAAAGTGTCTTCACTTCTGGTTGAAAACTTAAAAAAGCTCAAATGTTTTTATAAAGGGCAACATACAATCGTGTGGCCCATGTTGAAAGAATTGAGCACAGATTGTTCTGCTTTGCTAATGATAGTAGGTTTAGAAGACGTTAGAATCCAAGAAACAAAGGGAAAAGGGGAGGCAGTTTTGTTGGTTGAAGAGGTACGTATATCGTTACAAATATATTTGTTTTCTTCATCTAAACCGCATGTTATGTTGTTATATGCCATGATAATGCAATTTAATTAACTTACTCTTACATTCCGCGGTCTTATAGTGTTTTAAATTACATTATTCTGCCTACTTTTTTTTAAATCAGAAACAATGATTGCTTATCCATTTTAATGCAAACTTGCTATTCTTCATTCGACTTTCAAGTTGTGGTTTTTTTATCAGTTTTCATTCATAAGCAATTCTGTTTTCTTAAAATTTTTAAATAAAATCCTATTACTCTACATTCCTTTTATTTAAGCATGTACATCAACATTGGTTTAATAGGTTCCCAAGGTCTTTCCCAATTTACAACAACTTGAGTTACGAGATATTAGTGATGTGGATCAGTTTCCACCGGACTTGTTTCACCACGTTAAAGTTTTTAAAGTGGAAGGTGGTTATCATGGTGGATCGTTTTCTATATTTTCTTTCTTGCGAAGATCCTACAATCTGGAAAGCCTTGAGATTTTTTCTTTTAATTTCGAAGATGTAATCGTTTATAAAGAAGTTATTGGGACTCTCTCACCAATCAAAAATCTGAAACTGGATTCTTCCATAAATCTTAAGCATATATGGAGGAAAGATTCGGAGTTTGGCCATATTATTTACAATCTCCAAACACTCAGAGTTTGGTTTTGTGATGATTTTCTGAATATTGGAGCCTCGTCAGTATCTTTCCGAAATCTCACAACTTTGGAAGTGTCATATTGCAAAATGATGATAAACGTAGTTACACCCTCTGTAGTTGAGAATCTGGTGCAATTAACAGCAATGAGGGTAAGTCACTGCATTGAAATGACAGAAATAGTAGCAAATGAGGGAGACTACCATCAGACAATAGTTGTCAGTAAATTGAAATGTTTATTGCTAAGCAATTTACAGAGCCTCACAAGCTTTTGTTCAGGGAGTTACACCTTCAACTTTCCTTGTTTGGAAAATGTAGTTGTGGCAATGTGTCCTAAATTGAAGATCTTTTCTGAGGGAGTTTTAAGCACCCCGCAATTACAGAGAGTGATAAAACAGGAGACTTACTATCAAAACGAGTATTGGACAGGCGACTTGAATACCACCATCCAACAATTGTGCACAAAAAAGGTACGGAGTTAATTCATAATGCTATCTAGCTTCCTAAAACAATGAATGTCAGTGCTCAATTTTCTTTCCTATTCTTTCATTGTTGAATAACTAACGAAGAGTGTTTATTTTTTTAATTATGAGTGTAATAATATGGCTGAATTTGTTGTTTTAGGGTGGATCCAATGGCCTACCTAATTTGACCATCTCTGACACGTTTTCAAATTTGATAGAAATATGGAAAAGAAACCCTCAAAAATTTTTGGAGTTGCAAAACCTCATAAAAATGGAGTTTTATAAATGTAGCAGCTTGAAATACATTTTTACCTTGTCTATGCTTTTGAGCCTGGATCATCTAGGAACGATAAAAGTAAAAGAATGCAGTATAATGGAACAAGTGATTAGGGAAGACGAGGAGGAAGCAACGACACATGAGTTCACATTTCCTAAGCTTTCCTGCATAAGTCATGTTCCAACTTGACAAATGTTTATTTGGGAAGTCGACCTCTTGAATTTTCAAGGTTGAGTGGTATTAAGATAGCAGACTTTCCAAAACTGAGGGTATTTTCTCCTACAATTTCAAGAAAGAGTGAAAAAGTGATTGGTGAGCAAGACGTAGAAAATAATACTACAACATTTTTCTGCCACAAGGTGAGTTTGGTATTCGATATTTATTTACACTAATTAATCCATATCTTCTTTCTATTTGATGAATTCATAAGTATATAAATGGTGATAATCGAATCTAATGATAATGATAGAGAAAAAGGTAATGGATTGAACTTAAAAATCATTGAGGTTGTTGAGTATGAAGAATATCAAACCAAATATTTAGTTATTTCCTTTGTTGTTTTTCATGAGATAAAATTTGTTTAGTGGTGTCATGTATAGATTGGTTGTGTATAAATAGAAAAAATCTAATTTTTATAATGAAGTTTAAAAAAATATTAGAATAAAAAATATAAAAGTTTTATTTAAGGTATAAAATTCCTTAAATTTAATACAAAAGATAATTATTTTTATATGGATTTTTAATTTAAAACAATTTTGAATAAAAATATTTTTATGGAAAGCATATTTATAAATATAGATTTTTTAAAATTTTCATAATTGTTAATAGTTTCAAATTCATAGATTTTTTTAATTAACAAACTATAATATTTTTTTAACATATATTAAAAAAATTAAAAAAATTAAACAATCTGAGAAAGAGATTTAAAGTTGTCTTCAAGAATTTGTTTTTAAATAAGCATGTTCAAAGTTTTAATTTAATTTAAGATAGCTTTTTTTTAACATTTCTTTTATTTTTTAAATAATTAAATTTAAATACTTTTTAAATTTTAATTTAATTTTAAAAATTTTAATTAAAAAGAGGCATAATGATACTTTTTTCCCTTAACGTTTACCCAATTTATCACTTTAAACCTTTTTATTTTTTTTATCATTTTGACCATCAACCTTTAAAATTTAGTTAAATTGTTATTGATTGAACTGTTAAAATGTTAATGGCATTGACAAGCCACTCACGTGGTAGCCCATTTATAATTCATAAAAATTAAAAAAGATTCAACAAAAAATTTAAATTATAAATGTTACAATGAAATGTACGTAAACTGAAACATGAGATGCAACATCAATGCCGTTACAATTTTAATAATTTAGTCAAATTTTTCTTCTAAAAGAAAGCAAATTAACTAAATTTTAAAGATTGAAGGCCAAAATGATAAAGAAAAAATGGGGCGAAAGTTGCATAAAACTACATTTTTTAATGTCGAATTTTGGAGTATAATGACAGAAATTAACGTACATTTCAAATCTATAATTACTTTGAAAAAAAACATAACACAAATAAAACTCCAATTTCATTTAATCCTAAACATGATAATCAACAATTTTAGATAAAATTAATACTTACAATCAAATTCATATACTAAATCAAACTTTAGCATTTATTTTTAAAAAAAAAATTCATATACTCAATCCGAATTGAATATCCATGCCTCCCTTTATATTCGTTTGCTTCTTTTTTTTTTTCTCTTTTATAGGTTTATTATTATTGGAACCCACCCATTGTTTGAAAAGTCAAAAAGGGTGGGCACCGAAAGTAGAAAGTAAAATTGGTTGGCAAGTTGGGTTAAAAGTTGGCATGGGATAATTGCAATTTTGGTCCCTAATTGTATAGGGACATTGCAAGTTGATCCTTGAACCTCAACTATAAATAGGCCTAACCATTTCTTACTTTCTTCATCCCACACTTGCCATTCTCTACTTAAGGCAATTGTTCTCTCTCCCTATTTGTAAACTTTCACTTGTATTTTTGGAGTGAAATATACTTGGTAGTGCCCGAGGACGTAGGCAAAATTTGCTGAACCTCGTTAAAATTCTAGTGTTCTTTATTTTTGTTCTGCATATTTTGCAAGTGTCATTGTAGTGATTTATTGTGCTATTAAATTACGATAGAGTGATATTCTGGCTAGGAAAGATCTGGTATGTAAGCGATCCTCGTGATCCACCTCTCTTTCCTGGGAATTGAACTTAGTGTGATTTTTCAGTACAATAATTTTACTCTTTCACACGCTTCCGCGCAACAATTGGTACCAGAGCCAGGTTCGTACTTGGGGAATACGACCGTTTACGGTACTATTCACGTATACGGCACTATTCACGTATACAGTACTATTCACGTATACTGCACTATTCATGTATACGGTACTGTTCACGTATACAGTAGTTGGGATTGAGGAGAAAAATGGCAGCAGCATCGTCATCAGCAAGGACTACTGTGACAAATGCAAAATTTGAAGTAGAGAAATTTGACGGTACCAATAATTTTGGTATGTGGCAGTGTGAGATCCTGGATGTCTTATGTCAGCAAGAGCTGGATATAGCCCTTGAAGAAAAACCTGACAAGATGGATGACAAGGAGTGGGCCAAGATCAATAGACATGCGTGTGGTACAATCCGCCTATGTTTGGCCAAAGAGCAGAAGTACTCCGTCATGAGGGAGACATCAGCGAAGAAGCTGTGGGATACATTGGAAGAAAAGTTTCTAACGAAAAGTCTTGAAAATAGGCTTTATATGAAAAAGAAACTTTTTCGGTTCACGTATGCACCCGGTATGTCGATGAATGACCATGTGAACTCATTCAATAAAATTTTAGCAGACTTGCTAAATTTGGATGAGAAATTTGAAGATGAAGACAAGGCATTATTGTTGTTGAATTCCCTTCCTGATGAATATGATCATCTTACCACCACATTGCTTCATGGGAAAGATTCAATCACATTTGATGCAGTCTGTAGTGCGTTGTATAGATCTGAGACTCGAAAGAAAGATAAAAGAGATCACAGAGATACAACTGCAGAAGTCTTAACAGTAAGAGGTCGTTCACACAGCAACAAACCTGGTAGAAGGGGTAAGTCCAAAGGGAGACCCGCCAAAGATGAATGTGCCTTTTGTCGTGAGAAAGGGCATTGGAAAAAGAATTGTCCTAAGTTACAAAAGGGCAAGTCTATTTCTAATGCATGTGTAGCGGAGCATGATGAGGAGTCAGACTTTAGCTTGGTTGGCATGGCAATGGCATGTCAAACGGATGAGTGGATATTGGATTCGGGATGTACTTACCATATGTGTCCTAATAAGGACTGGTTTTCTAGTCTTGAAGAACTAGAAGGTGGAGTTGTTTTTATGGGCAATGATAGTGCCTGTAAGACAATGGGTGTAGGTACAATCAAATTGAAGAACCATGACGGCTCAATCCAAGTTCTGACAGATGTTCGCTATGTACCCAGCTTGAAGAAAAATCTCATCTCATTAGGGGCCCTAGAATCTAAAGGGCTCACAATCACTTTGAGAGATGGATTACTAAAGGTAGTAGCTGGGGTATTGACGGTGATGAAAGGCACTAGAAGAAATAACTTGTACTATTTAAATGGAAGTACAGTTATTGGATCAACATCAACAGCTTCTGCGAAAGATGCAGATTCAGAGGCTACCAGGTTATGGCATAGGCGATTGGGACATGCTGGTGAAAAAGCTTTGCAGACTTTGGCGAAGCAAGGCTTGTTGAAAGGTGCAAATTCTTGCAAATTGGAATTCTGTGAACATTGTGTTCTGGGCAAGCAGACGAGGGTAAAATTTGGTTCAGCAATTCACAATACGAAAGGAATTCTGGACTATGTTCACAGTGATGTGTGGGGACCTACCAAAGTGGCTTCTTTGGGAGGTATGCACTATTTTGTCACTTTTCTTGATGATTATTCAAGAAAAGTATGGGTGTATCTAATGAAAAGAAAAAATGAAGTTTTGGATGCATTTCTGAAGTGGAAGAAGATGGTGGAGACTCAGACAGGTCGAAAGGTCAAACGACTTCGATCAGATAATGGTACTGAGTACAAAAATGATCCATTTCTACAAGTATGTCAAGATGAGGGCATTGTGCGACACTTCACTGTTCGAGATACACCACAGCAGAATGGGGTGGCAGAACGCATGAATCGGACTATACTGGAGAAAGTTCGATGTATGTTGTCCAATGCTGGATTGGGCAAGGAATTTTGGGCTGAGGCAGTTACATATGCGTGCCATCTAATTAACCGATTGCCATCAGCTGCAATAAATGGAAAAACTCCTATGGAGATGTGGACTGGTAAACCTGCTACTGATTATGATTCTTTACATGTTTTTGGTTCCACTGCATATTATCATGTAAAAGAATCTAAGTTAGACCCAAGAGCAAAGAAAGCATTATTCATGGGTATAACTGGTGGTGTAAAAGGATACCGTCTCTGGTGTCCTGATACAAGGAAGATTGTTTTCAGTAGAGATGTAACTTTTGATGAATCAACCATGATGAAGAACGAGGATTCATAAAAGGATGACAAAACCAGTAGTACTTTGCAGCAGGTGGAGTTTGAAAAGGTTAATGATGATCCAACTAATATTGAAAGAACAAATGATGAAGAAGTTTCGACCCAAGAACTTCTACAGCAACAAGATTCAATTGCATATAGGAGGCCAAGAAGAGAGATTCGTAAGCCTGCTCGCTTTGACGATATGGTGGCCTATGCACTTCCAATTGCAGATGATGATGTTCCTTCCACTTACACAGAAGCAATAAGTAACTCTGATGGTGTAAAGTGGAAGCAAGCTATGAATGAAGAAATGCAGTCTCTTCATAAAAATAGGACTTGGGAGTTGGTGAGACTGCCCAAGGGAAAGAAGGCAATTGGATGCAAATGGGTATATGCAAAGAAGGAAGGATTTCCTGGTAAAAATGAAATTCGATACAAGGCTAGATTGGTAGCAAAGGGTTACGCTCAGAAAGAAGGAATAGACTACAATGAAGTGTTTTCTCCAGTTGTGAAGTATTCGTCTATTCGGATTTTGCTAGCCTTGGTTGCGCAATACGATCTTGAACTAGTTCAGCTTGATGTGAAGACAGCATTTTTACACGGTGATTTGGAAGAGGAAATCTATATGACTCAGCCTGATGGATTCAATGTTGCTGATAAAGAAAATTGGGTTTGCAAACTGACAAAGTCGCTTTATGGATTGAAACAATCTCCGAGGCAGTGGTACAAGCGATTTGATCAGTTCATGAAAGGGCAAAGGTACACAAGAAGTAAATTTGATCATTGCGTATATTTTCAGAAGCTACAAGAAGGAACTTTCATATACTTGCTCTTATATGTTGATGATATGCTGATAGCATCTAAGAGCAAAGTTGAGATTGAGAGATTGAAGACTCAACTCAATCTCGAGTTTGAGATGAAAGATCTAGGTGAAGCTAAGAAGATTCTTGGCATGGAAATATGTAGAGATAGAGCTCATGGCAGAGTTAGCTTGTCTCAGAAGCAGTATTTGAAGAAAGTACTACAGCAGTTTGGCATGAACGAGCAGACCAAACCTGTAAGTACCCCGTTGGCTTCTCATTTCAAGCTTTCTGCACAACTATCTCCTTCGACAAATACGGAACGAGAATACATGTTGCAAGTTCCGTATTCTAATGCAGTGGGTAGCTTGATGTATGCAATGGTGTGTACAAGACCCGACATTTCACAGGCAGTTAGTATAGTGAGCAGGTATATGCATAATCCTGGAAAAGGACATTGGCAAGCTGTGAAATGGATTCTACGGTATATTCAGAAGACCGTGGATGTTGGATTACTGTTCAAGCAGGATAATACACTTGGTAAAGGTGTTATTGGGTACGTTGATTCTGACTATGCCGGTGATTTGGACAAGCGAAGATCAACCACCGGTTATGTGTTTACACTTGCTGGAGGACCAATAAGTTGGAAGTCTACACTACAGTCTACAGTTGCATTGTCAACCACAGAAGCCGAGTACATGGCTGTAACAGAGGCTGTAAAGGAGGCTATTTGGTTACAAGGTATGGCTAAAACCTTGGGGTTGGTTCAGGAGCATATTAACGTGTATTGTGATAGTCAAAGTGCTATTCATTTAGCAAAGAATCAAGTCTATCATGCACGTACAAAACATATCGACGTACGATTCCATTTTGTGCGGGAAATTATTGAAGAGGGGAAAATTTGTCTTCAGAAGATCAAGACTGCAAATAATCCCGCAGATATGATGACCAAGGTGGTAACAGCAACCAAGTTCGAACATTGTTTGAACTTGATTAATATCCTGCAAGTTTAACAGTTGAAGAAGGCACTATCAAGTATTGTTGTCAAAGGCAGAAAGAATTGTGTGAAGATAAGATTATCCTAATCAAATCTTCAAGGTGGAGATTATTGGAACCCACCCATTGTTTGAAAAGTCAAAAAGGGTGGGCACCGAAAGTAGAAAGTAAAATTGGTTGGCAAGTTGGGTTAAAAGTTGGCATGGGATAATTGCAATTTTGGTCCCTAATTGTATAGGGACATTGCAAGTTGATCCTTGAACCTCAACTATAAATATGCCTAACCATTTCTTACTTTCTTCATCCCACACTTGCCATTCTCTACTTAAGGCAATTGTTCTCTCTCCTTATTTGTAAACTTTCACTTGTATTTTTGGAGTGAAATATATTTGGTAGTGCCCGAGGACGTAGGCAAAATTTGCTGAACCTCGTTAAAATTCTAGTGTTCTTTATTTTTGTTCTGCATATTTTGCAAGTGTCATTGTAGTGATTTATTGTGCTATTAAATTACGATAGAGTGATATTCTGGCTAGGAAAGATCTGGTATGTAAGCGATCCTCGTGATCCACCTCTCTTTCCTGGGAATTGAACTTAGTGTGATTTTTCAGTACAATAATTTTACTCTTTCACACGCTTCCGCGCAACAATTATTTTCTCCCATGATTATCTACAAATTTAATGATATAGCAATACTTGAAGTAGAAATGCTCATGGATCGAATCAGGTCTAAGCATAATATTAACATATTTTATGTTTGCTCATGCTCGGCCCTAACCTGAAATTTGAGCCTAAAATTTTGCTCAAACCTGCCCATATTTATAAAAGACTAACCCAAGCCTATTTTAGGTCTGTCTTTATTATTTTTTGAATTTTTTAAAATATTTATATTATATTATTTTAATATTTAATAATTTTATACATTTTTTATTTATTGAAAAATTTTATATGGTCATCTTAACATTATTTTAATGTTTACATTAGAACAGCATTATATATTTAGTATAAATTTTTTTAATGTGTTCTAAATTACATAATATATAAAAATAACATAATATAAAGTATATTATAAACTTAAAACGGTCGGTCTGTTCTTTTATTATTATTATTATTATTATTATTATTATTCATTTGTAAAAACTTTAAATTTTAGGCTTTTTGGGAAAAAATTTTATTGTAAAAGTTATTTTCTAAAATTGCAACAAATGTAAGATTCAATCATGAATATTAAAAAAATAACATTTTCTTTTAAACAATGAAAACGAAAAAAAGCAGTTTTAAAAACAATCAAAAGCTAATTTTCTTTTCCGTAGACTATTAATATATAAATAAATTCTAAATATAAAGAATGATAAAAGATTCATCATGGAAAATGAAGACCCAGCATGCACCAAAGAGTACAAACTATTTGTTGCTAACAACTTGGATTATGTTAGATTTATGCATCTCTAAAAAGACTCCATCTTTTTTATCACTTAACTCAGTCCATGTTTCGATTGTCTTAACATTTTATCATTTCTTCTTCTCATTTTGATTGAATTTGTATTCGTATGTAAAGAAGGAAGAGTTATGTTATCTTTTTATGACATTTATATTTGTCTGCAGGCTGTCATTCCCAATTTGAAGCGTTTGACTTTGTCCTCCATTGGCATTCATATGATATGGCACCACCCATCTTCCTCATCTCTTACACACTTGTATCGCTTGCGAGTGGAAGGGTGTCACAATTTGAAATACCTGTTTCCGTCTTTCTTACTAAAAGATCTTGTGCTACTCCGATTCCTTGAAATTAAGGATTGTAATATGATGGAACAAGTCATCTTCACGGATGGATTGGGTGCAGAAGATCATTGGAGGAATTATACGATTTTACTAGAATCGCTGTCTCTGAAAGACCTTCCCAAACTCAAAGATATCTGCTTTGAAAATTACCTTGAATTCCCATGGTTAAGAGATTTAACACTAAAAAATTGTCCTCTGCTTAAAACATTCATCTCTAAATCTGTATCTGGAGATGAACCTCCAATTCACCAACCTACACAAACAAATGACTCTGCTGTTCTCAATGAAAAGGTCATTTTTCTTCTTTTACTTTACCATTGTTCTCCTTTTACTTCTTTCATTAATCTTAATTCATTTCAACATATTTCAGTTATTAACCCAATCTAATGATTTATTAGGTTGTTTTCCCTCGTTTGGAGGAGTTGCTGATTCAGGATTGTGAATCGTTAGAAGAAATAATTGAGTTGCAAGGACTCATTGCCAATGAATCACAGTCAACATCAGCTACTCTATCTATTGTGCCAGAAACAGTGACCACAAAGTTCGTATTTCCGCATGTAACGCACCTTGGATTGGGTAAGTTACCAAGATTGAAAAGTTTCTTCTCTAGGATGCATACCACCCAATGGCCATCGTTGAAACAAATGGAGGTTATTGAATGCCCCAAAGCACGGATATTTGGTGAGGTTCAAATCTCAAACCAACAGCCCTTGTTTTGCGTCAATGAGGTATTCTCACTAATAGTTGATATTCCATCTTCATTACTTGAGATTATATCCAAATCAAATTGGATTACCTGTAAATTGCCTTTTCAACTACCTAAGATTCTCACCTTCTCTCTTACTTCAATTTAAAACTCTTTAATTAATGTTTAATACATTTGTTGGTGTCCAGGACACTTTCCCTGTTTTAGAAGGATTAACACTGAAGACGAGTGATATGATAAAGGGGATATGTGATGGACAACTCTCATTGCAATGTTTCCCAAACCTCAAACTTCTTAACCTCCAATTCTTTCCTCAGACATCCACTACTCTTCCATATTGCTTCATTCGCTCACTACCAAAGCTTCAGAAGCTTGTTATAAACAATGCTTCCATTTCTGAATTAGTCCAATCTGAAGGACTCAGCCACAAGGGCGGACATACATCAGCGTTCCCTCAGTTAAAGGAATTAAGCTTGTCTGAACTTCCAGAGTTGACATTAAAGACTTTTGAGCCATCTTTGCTTTCTTTAAAAAATCTAACAACTCTGGAAGTTTCAATATGCCAAGCATTCATCAATCTAATGGCATGCTCGACATCTAAGAGCCTGACGCTACTAGAAAGATTGAGCATAGCTGATTGTGAGTTGCTAGAAGAAATCATATCATGTGAAGGTGAAGACTTACAGGGCAGCATTGTTTTCCCCAAGCTGAAGTATTTGAAACTAAGTCATCTGCCAAGTCTAGCAAGCTTTTCATTGGCGCATCACTCGTTGGAGTTCCCAGTCTTGCAAATGGTGATAGTGACAGAGTGCCCAAAAATGAAGAATTTCTGTCAAGGAGAGTTAAGCACACCAAGGTTGGAACAAATGCACTTAACAAGAGATGAGGACGGTGAACTGCAGTGGGAAGGCGACCTTAACACTACCATAAAACATATGTTCGATGAAATGGTACCAATCATTTTAAAGGATTTAAAGGGTTTTACTTTTGATAAAGTTGATTTTACCTTTCTTTATAATTGTTTCTTTTGATCACGCACGTACAGAATATGCAAAATTCCCAAGCGGTCGAGGTTACTGATCAGTTGCTCCAAATGGAATAAGGAAATATGTTGGGATACTTGTGAGACAAGCTCAGTTTCATTTCAATTCAAACCAAATGGTAAGTACTTTTCTATTTTTCATCATGTCTTAACTAATGCTTTACAAAGTGACCATGGAAATGTGTTGAAAATGGCCAAACATGCTGCTGTTATGTTCATACAGCTTGTATGCATGCTGCAGCAATTGTGCATGTTGCAGCAACATATTTTCTGTTTTAGTTGCAATGTAATTTAGTTTTGTTGAAAATAAACTTAGTTGTTGATGTTTTGATGGGTTTTGGTGATGATTGAACTGATAAGTCAGCTTATTCATGTCTACAAACAATGTTTTAATAGTCCCAATGCTGATTAGTGGGGTTAGTTGAATATTTGGTGATGTATTTTGACTATAATTGTATTGTTTTCATATTGAATGAGTAAGCAGTTTAGTTGTGTAAAGTAGATTGCTTCTTTGCTGCAGGTTTGTGAGCAAGTAATTTTTCTTTGCTTTTTCCTGCCTTGTTCAATGTTTTGTTCTCTTCTTTTACTGCTATCAAAACCCCAACAAATGGTATCATGAGCCTACGTCTTTGAGGGCTTGTTTTTGCTTTCACTACTTGCTAAGAAAGACAAGAAGTTGTTAAGAAAGACTACTACTAACAACGCCACCCGCTAGTGTCATGGGTTGCGCATGGGAGTCCGCAACCATGGCATACTTGTGTGATCTATCAAGTTCCGAGAAGGTCATTTGGCCCAATTGAACTGCCCCGTTGTTTGAATAGATTGAAGGTCCATCTACGAAGCTTGACACATATGGAAACAGAATCTTCAAAAATATGCAATCTTAAATATGAAATGTAATCTTAGAAGATATGATTCTATAATCTTAGAGATTTGATTTGTTGATAGCTTTTAATCTTAACCTTCAATGTAATTTTATCTATAGCGTTGAATTTGGAGAGGCTCAACTATAAATAGAGGCCTTTTCCCTCAATTTTGAGCAATAAGAATTCTTGAGAGCATTCACTGAAATCTTTCTCTCTTGTATTCTTAGCTTTCTGTGGCTTTGTTCTTATTTCGTTCTTCGTTCATCTTCGTTTGGCTTCGAGTTGCTTTCATTTTGTGTTGGTTTTTGTGAGGAATTCTGTTGAATGCTCATTGTTGGAGTTAGGTTGACTTAGACGTTTTGGGAGTAAAGAAACTGCCTAAGGCCGCACAAATCGTGAGACAAAAATTCTAAGTCCGTGACACCAGTAGAAGCTCCACTAGAAGTGCATGATCACATTTTAGTTCTAGCTGCTTGTAACCTTTTTCCCATGCTATGCATTAGTCTTCAAGCATGAATCTTGCTTCAATTCAAAAAATCATTTCCTTGCCCACCATCATTGAAAATCCACACAACCATCTCGCATTAACATCTCTAAATACTCCTTCAACCGAAACATTATTACTAGTAGACGATATTGCTCCATCTGTATTAAATTTAATCCAACCTTATTCCGGTGGTGATCAATGCATCGTCTACACTATAAGATTTGGTTGATTATGAACCATACGCTCTTCAATTTTACCTTGTCTCATCTCGTAACCAACCACTCCATTAATTTCATCTACATTTTTAGTTTGCTAATACTTCATTCAAATCTTTATCCATTATATTGGAACTCAAAGAATTTGGATGATATTAAATTAAAAAAAAAGCCATAAATTATCATGGTTGGTATTAAAAGGTCATTTGATAAGGCCACACAACAGAAAGCCAAGCTGTGGCTAACTTCAACAAAATCCAATTTCTTCATTTTTTAATCCACACTTTACTTATTTCAATAAATAAATTATCCTCTAAATTGAATCATAATAATAAAATGTTAGAAAATAAAACATGCCATGAAAAATAACATTGATAAGATTCAACAATATTAGATAAAAACACAATCAAAATTATAAATCTTTGGGAAACAAAATAATTTTTAATCCTGTTTTGAATAATAATAGATAAAAAGACAATCAAAATTATAAATATTTGGAGAGCAAAATAAATTATAAAATTTTGAGAAATAATATTGAAAAAAAAACATAAAAGGTTAAAAAGTTTATCTGTTAATCTTTGAATTAAACATTCAACAAAAATAATAATAATTAAATTACCCTATAATTAAAACCTTAAATTTTTTTCTCCAAATAGTTTGATTCTTTTTGTTTTTACTTAGCGGCGGTGTTAGCCTCCAAGCTAGCTATCACCCGCATTTTTCTCTTGCCCATCAACTCTCTTTTTCTTTCTTCTTCTCATTCACTTTTTGTGTCTTCTCTCTTTTTAGTTTATAGATATATATTTTGTGGTCTTCTCAAGTTGTGATGGAAATATGATAGTATCTATCATCGTTGAAACACCACCGACCACCGACATTTTCTATTAGAAAGTAGGTAACTCTTCGTTAACTTCTTAATTTGTTTCTATTTTGAAAGTTTCAAAATGATAAATGATTTCATGAGTTGGTTTGGACTTGTGTTATCTTAAGTTTTATATTTTTTTATTTGTTTTTCCATTGTTTAATAAGGCTTCACTCTTAGAAATTTTTGTCTACTCTTGTAGTACGCATTTTAGTTTTGCTTATGCATGTAGTCTTGCTTTTGCAAGTAATTTTAGGGTTGGTTTTGTCATCGCTCCATCTAGTTTGGTAGATGCTCGATTCTTTTGTCGATTTATGCTCGCCGCTTTGGACCATCTGGAGTTGATTTCCTTATTGTATTAAGTGTTTGTAATAACTCCTGATATGTTGTGCTTGAGTTGTGATAGAGCCGATTGTCAACATACCATAATGTTCTATTGAGGTTAAAGTTGAAGCTTTTGTTGTGTTGATGGAGATTGTCCTTTAGCGCGTACAACGAGTATTTATTTTTTTCCCCAATTTCTCTTCAAACATTCAACAAAAATTATGAGCCATAATTAAAGATTAAAAATAAGTCAGCAACATATATCTGCAATAGAATTATTTGGTGCCTTCATTCCTAAATATGTATAGCTGCCCAATTGGACAATTTCTATACATTCACAGCAATTATTTTTCAAAATCAACCGTTGGGTTGATTGCTGAGTTGCATAGCAAACAACTGTTCAAAGATTTAATCAAAATCATCATAAACACGTTAAAGCATATATTTTTCTTTAATTTAAAGATTAGTAAAAATGTTTATTTTTCTTAAGAATATTCGATTTAGTTTCAAACTTAATGTGAAATGTAGAAAATGGTGGGAATGTGCATCAATTGTTCCTTAAAAAATATTAAGCTTTTAATTATAATCCGGCATTCACCATTTTCTTCTTCTTGTCTGATGATTATTCTAGATAAATGTTTGACTGTCGGTACAATAAAAAATTTCTCAAGTTAATTGTTTGAGAGGTAAATTTAAAAAGGGAAAATCGAAGGACATTAGTATAAGAAAAATCCCAATATATATATATATTCTTTGAGTTTTAATAGGATGGGAAGAAAGAAATGAGGATAAGGTTAGATATGAAATACATTTAAAGAGATGGAGTCATAGATATGTTTAGACTTACATAAAATTGAGGTTGACTTGAGTAATCACAATGGATTGCACCACTAAGTATTTTGGTTATTCTTCCCTACTTTTGACACTAAATTATGGGACATTTTGGTTGGTATTAACCTCATACGAAAAAGAGGACATGATAAGGTGATAAATCAATCAAATAATTTGGAGGCTATTAAATCGATTCAAGATAACATAATGACCATCTCGAATTGTGCTCTAATCAAGAGGATCCAATAACTATTAACTCACGAAGGCCAATGACTTGTAAAACATACTCGAGAGAATAATCAGGTTGTAAATGCTATAATCAAATTGGCTCTTGGAATAAGAGAAGACTTGCAGATACTTGATCCTCCTCCTAGAGAGAAATCTTAGACATGGATAAAATTAATAGTTTTGGTTTTCATAGTTTTTACATGTAACTAGTTGTATATTTTCTTAATATCATTGCAAAAAAAAAATTACATTCATTTTTTAAATCAAAACTACGTTTTTCTATTGTTTTCCAAAAAAATGAATGGAAATTATCAATGGTGGCTCCACTATGGGGACCTTGCTGAAACCATCCTTCATTGATTAATCCTGCTTTTCCCCAACGTTTACTTGAAGTCTCCCACTTTCTAATTTTTTTCACAAAAAAGTAACGTGAAATGTAGAAAGTGGTGACAAAGTGAATCATTTACTTGAAGTTTCACTTTATCTTTTTTCTTTAACAATAAATTAATGTGAACCGTAGAAAATGGTGGGAATGTGCATCAATTATTACTTTAAAAAAGAGTTAAGCTTTTAATGACAATCCAGATTCCAGGCATCCACAATATTCTGCATCATTTACTCGGTCTCACTTTATCATTTTTTAAACAAAAAATTAATGTGAAATGTAGAAAATGGTGGGAATGTGCATCAAGTATTCCTTGCTTTTAATTACAATCCAGGCATCCACCACTTTCTTCTTCCTGTTTGATGATTATTCTAGATAAGTGTTTAACTGTCGGTAAAATAAAATTTACTCAAGTTAATTGTTTGATATGTAAATTTAAAAAGGGAAAATTAGTAAAAGAAGAATCTCAAAAAAAAAAATCTTCTTGAGTTTTAATAGGATGGGAAGAAAGAAATGATTCTCAAATGAGGATGAGATTAAGTATTAAACACATTGAAAGAGATGGAGCCATAGATGTGTTACTTTAGATTATATAAAATTCAAGCTTACTTGAGTAATGATAATGGATCTTCATACATGGAATATGATAATATTTTAAAATATTATTATCCATGGGAAGAGGTAATATTAATGGAAGAATCACTCTGGAAGGTAATATTATTGTTCCACCGTCAGCCACTCATCGCCAATATTCCAAGGGACATGTTGGTGTTATGAACAAGGAAGAAACAAGATCAGCTCTGTCTTGAGCAACAAGGCTCGAGACTTGCAGAAGAAACAAACAGAATTCAAGAACAGAATTGAAAATAGAACAAAGAAAAATGGAGTATATTGAATGAAAAATGATGATAATTTCATTGAGAATGAATAATGGCATAATGCCAATACATAAACCAAGCATTCAGCTTGTCAAAATCAGTATAAGGTCACCTAAACACTACCTACTACCACTAATACATTGAAACTTGATAAATTAAGCTTGCACTCAAGAACAAAGCTGGTTAACAGCTCACTCACTATCAAATTACATCAAGTATCAACCTAACATAGTTCAAAATGAACTAAATTGCATTACATTAACAAAAAGTTACAAAGTAAACAAAAAATCAGCAGCTACATTTGCATCAGCAGCTTCTGCATGGCTCGGGCTGGGTGGTCAGCTTCTTGACTGCATGTGCTGCATGGTGACCAACTTCAACAGGACATCTCCAAAATGCGTAGCGGAATTACTATGCAAATTTTCGTACAGCTACATAGTTAATGAACAAGAAAAGAAATCATTCACTTCGTCCAGGCCGAATAGAGATTCCCATAACCCTTTGATAACAGTACAATCGCGCAGTATATGAACAACAGTCTCCAGGGAAGCTCCGCACATGAAGCATGTAGGGTCATCTGCTATACCTCAGCTGCATCTCTCAGCTGAGGTTCCTTTTACCGTCCTCATCTGCATACCACGTTATTATTTTGTTTTGGTAACGATTAGGAGGTGGCGTGTTTCATGTGTTCTAATATTTAATGCAACCTAAGTCGAATAATTGGTGTACAAAGAAAAAGTCCAATAAATGATAAAGCATCCGCATGGAGACATTTAGGTGGCTCATCATGTCCCTTCTCTCCTTCACTTTTTAGCTGTATCCACCAAAAACATTTCAAACTTTTTCTTTTTTGAACATACAATTGAAACTTGCTTACTTCTACATTGAGTTTCCTTTTCTCAAATTACTACTCGCTTTACTCCATTAAGGAAAATTATTATTTCGATCGTTCAAAACTGGGAGAATTCATCGCTCAATCATTCTCTTATATTTTGGAAAGGTACGCCATCTGCTTTCATTTTGGTCTTACTTGTTTGTTTACAGAAGCTCTACTTTTTACTCATTTTTTCTTGTAATTTTTTCTTCTGGTTTTGTTTTGATTTCTGTTGTGGCTGTGGTTTTTCAGTTTACTTGCTGTTTGTGTTGAGCATTGGTCTGCAATGCAACAAACTACCAGCATCTTGAGCAGCAGCAGCATGTCTGTTTGAAGATTGAACCAGAAGCAACTTTTTTGTTTAAATTTTGTATTTTTGTGATGTTAACAAGTTGGCAAGTAGCTTGATATCTAAAGCTAGTATTTTTAGATTTGAAATTGATGGATGTAACAGCTGAATTTTTCAGCTTTTCTTTTGTAATATTTTAGTTGGCAACTTGCCAAATTTGGTAGGAGCAGTTACAGTTTAGGTAACTGACTTATTATTATTTTTGTAACTCCTTTATATTTTGAAATGGAAATGAAAGCTGGGGATTTTGCTTCATCGGTTACATGCTGCTCTTAGTCTTTCTTTTGTTTTCATTGTTTTGTTTTGCTGTTGCTTAGTGAAACTTCCTTTTTGATTTAGTTGCTGCCAAATTTATCCAACAAATGGTAATCAGAGCCTCCTATCTTTGAGGACCTCTGTTGTTTATGTTTTAGTTTTTTCAAAGCAAAGTCAGTTTTTTGTGTTTTCAAAGTCAGTCTTGGCAGCATGAGTTTTGCTCCTCTTCCACCACCAGTTTTGCTGGAGACAACTACCACATTTGGGTTGTCAAAATGAAGACATATCTTCAAGCACTTGACCTCTGGAGTGCAGTTGAGAGTGATGTCGAGCCAGCACCATTAAGAGCAAATCCTACCATTGCTCAGATCAGGCAACATGGTGAGGAACGAGCCAAGAAACACAAAGCTATGGCCTGTTTGCAGAATGGAATATCAGATGTTATTTTCACTCGTATCATGGCCTATGACTCTCCCAAGCAGGCATGGGACAGGCTGAAAGAGGAATTTATGGGATCAGACAAGACTAGGCAGCAACAAGTCATCAACCTTAGAAGGGAGTTTGAAAATTTGAAGATGAAGGAGTCAGAAACTATCAAGCAATATTCTGATAGGATTATGGCTACTGTCAATAATATTAGACTCCTTGGAGAAGATTTCAGTGATAGCAGGGTTGTTGAGAAGGTTATTACCACCTTACCTGAAAGGTTTGAGTCAAAAATCTCCTCATTGGAGGACTCGAGAGATCTCACAACCATTTCTTTGTCTGAGTTGGTTAACTCACTCTATGCACTTGAGCAGAGAAGAGCAAGTAGGCAAGAGGAGAGTCTTGAAGGTGCTTTTCAAGCAAAGGTCAGAGAAGGCTCCAGCTCAAGCCAGAAAGCTAAGAAGCCTTGGTTTGAAAAGAGGGAAAGATCAAAGAAAGATGCCGGTAGAAGGAGGTTTCCACCATGCATTTACTGCAAGAAGACCAATCACCTGGAAAAATTTTGCTGGACCAGACCAGATATACAGTGCAAAAGCTGTAAGAAGTATGGTCATCATGAGAAAATCTGTAGAAGTTATGAGAAGGCACAAGCACAACCAGTACAAGCCAAGTCTGCCGAGGATGTCCAAGCTCAGGAGGAGCATGTATTTACAGCTTCATGTTTTGCAGCTAACAGCAAGAGCAGTTGGCTTATGGATAGTGGCTGCTCACACCACATGGCTGCAGATGAGAGCCTTTTCAAGAACCTTGACAGGAGCTATGTCTCGAAGGTCAGGATAGGCAATGGCAACTTGATTGAAGCAAAAGGTAGAGGTGATGTGGTGATTCACACTGGTTCAGGTAACAAAATCATTTCTGATGTGCTCTATGTGCCAGAAATAGACCAAAATTTACTCAGTGTAGGCCAGCTAGTCAAGAAAGGCTTTTCACTAGTTTTCAAGAATAATTCTTGTGTTATAAGTGATGCTCATGGTAGGGAGATTGTCTCAGCACCTATGGGAGACAAATGTTTTATGCTGGATGTGAGTCAGCTTGAGAAAAGTGCATATACAAGCTCAGTTGACAATATTGATCTTTGGCACAAGAGGTTTGGCCATGTTAACCTCAAATCACTTGATTTACTGTACAAAATGAACATGACAGAGGACATGGTGAAGGTTAGTGCAAGTGAAGGTGTTTGTGAGGTGTATCAGCTTGGCAAACAAGCCAGGTTGCCCTTTTCAGCTAACCAAGCATGGAGGGCTCGAGAAAGACTTGAGTTGGTGCACTCAGATGTCTGTGGACCAATGAAGACCCCTTCACTGAATGGCAGTAAGTATTTTTATACTGTTTATTGATGATCTGACCAGATTTTGCTGGGTTTATTTCATGAAACAGAAGTCAGAAGTGTTTGAAGTTTTTGGAAAGTTCAAGGCATTGGCAGAAAATCAAACGGGCTGCAGGATTAAGGCCTTGAGGACAGACAATGGTTCTGAATACTTGTCTGAAAGATTTCAGAAGCTATGTGAGCAGGCTGGGATTCATCATCAGTTAACCACAGTGTACACTCCTCAGCAAAATGGAGTGTGTGAGAGGAAGAACAGAACAGTGATGAACATGACCAGGTGTATGTTGTTTCAAAGCAAGCTTCCAAGCATTTTTTGGGCTGAAGGTGTCAACACCTCAGTGTACCTGCTCAATAGGCTGCCAACACATGCTGTGAATGATAAAACTCCTTTTGAAGCATGGTATGATCTTAAACCAACTGTTTCCCATTTAAAAGTGTTTGGTTGCAAGTGTTTTGTACTTGTCCCTGCAGAAAGAAGAACCAAGCTCGAGAAGAGGTCAGTTCCTGGTATATTTGTTGGCTACAGTAGCTGCAAGAAGGGCTACAGAGTATTTGATCCTTCAACCAAGAAGATTTTGGTAAGCAGGGATGTCAAATTCGATGAAGGAAGGTTTTGGAGTCTAGATGGCTCTAACACAAGTCAGTTTGAAGAAGAGCAGATTGACAGCAATCTGGAATTGGTAGAAAATGAAGTCAGTAATGCCAATGTAGATGATGCTCCTGTGAGAGGGACCAGGTCTATTGCTGATATCTACCAAAGATGCAATGTGGCCATTGTTGAGCCTTCAAGCTATGAAGAAGCTGCAAGAAGCAAGAGCTGGAAGAAGGCTATGGAGGCTGAAATCGACATGATCCATAAGAATGACACTTGGGATCTGGTAGACAGACCTGATCAGAAGAAGGTCATAGGTGTCAAGTGGGTTTTCCGGACCAAATTCAATGCAGATGGCTCTCTGAACAAGCACAAGGCAAGGCTTGTGGTGAAAGGGTACAATCAACAGTTTGGCATTGATTTTGAGGAGACATTTGCTCCAGTGGCAAGGCTGGATACCATAAAGCTTCTATTTGCTTTCGCTGCACAGAAACAGTGGAAGGTCCATCAGCTTGATGTCAAGTCAGCTTTCCTGAATGGCTTCCTTAAAGAGGAAATTTATGTTGAACAGCCTGATGGATTTAAAGTCCAAGGAAAGGAGGACAAGGTTTACAAGCTGAAGAAGGCACTCTATGGACTAAAATAGGCTCCTCGAGCCTGGTATGACAGGATAGATGCTTACCTGTCTAGGCTCAATTTCGAGAAAAGTTTGAATGAGCCAACTTTGTTTATAAAGAAGTCTAAAAATGAGACTTTGCTGATTGTCTCAATATATGTGGATGATCTATTAGTGACTGGAAGCAGGGTCGATTTGATTCAGGAGTTCAAGAAGAATATGCAAGACATGTTTGACATGACAGACTTGGGAATCATGACTTACTTCCTTGGTATGGAAGTAGACCAGTCTGATCAAGGCATTTTTATCAGCCAGCATGCATTTGCCTTGAAAATTCTCACTAAGTTTCATATGGAAAATTGCAAGCCAGTGAGTACACCTCTAGTCATGGGACAGAAGTTGAGCAGCTATGGAGATGAAGAAAAGGTGGATGAAAGAGAGTATAGAAGTCTAATTGGATGTTTGCTATACTTGACAGCAACTAGACCTGACCTTATGCATTCGGTCAGTTTGCTATCTCGTTTTATGCATAGCTGCAACACATCACATTTAAAGGCTGTAAAGAGAATTCTCAGGTATGTGAAAGGATCCTTGAAGTTTAGAGTGATGTTCAAGACAGGAGGTCAGCTGAAGTTATCTGGCTACTCAGACAGTGACTGGGGAGGTTCGATTGATGATATGAGGAGCACCTCAGGCTACCTCTTTTCTCTTGGTTCAGGAGCTTTCTGTTGGAGCTCTAAAAAGCAACAAACAGTTGCTCAATCAACTGCTGAGGCAGAGTATATAGCAGCAGCTGGAGCAGTAAGCCAAGCTATTTGGCTTAGAAAATTGTTGTGTGATTTGAATGAGGAATAATTTGAGCCTACTGAGATTATGGTTGATAATCAATCAGCAATAGCTATCTCTAAGAATGCTGTTTTTCATGGCAAAACGAAGCACTTTAAGCTCAAATTTTATTTTGTTCTAGAGGCAGTACAATCAAAGGATGTGAATCTTGCATATTGTAGTTCACAAGATCAATTGGCTGACATTTTGACAAAGCCTCTTGGCACAATCAGGTTTGAATTCTTACGAGATTCGATTGGTGTTTGTTGCCTACAGTCCAAGAAGGAGTGTTGAGCATTGGTCTGCAATGCAACAAACTACCAGCATCTTGAGCAGCAGCAGCATGTCTGTTTGAAGATTGAACCAGAAGCAACTTTTTTGTTTAAATTTTGTATTTTTGTGATGTTAACAAGTTGGCAAGTAGCTTGATATCTAAAGCTAGTATTTTTAGATTTGAAATTGATTGATGTTAACAAGCATCTTGGCATCGTTAGCTCTATTTTCACTAAAGCTGCAGAGTATACGATTTCTGCTATCATAAACCACGTCAAATACCTTTCCAATCATCAGCAAAATGTTGAGACCCTCAAGGAGCAAGCTGAGAAGCTGAAAGATGCAAGGGACAGAGTGCAGCATTCTGTTGATGCAGCTCAACGAAACGGCGAAGAGATCGAACGTGATGTTAACAACTGGATGTCGGCAGTGGACAGGAAGATCCCTCAACAAGTAGAGAAAGTGATGCAAGATGAAGAAAAAGCAAAGAAAAAGTGTTTCATTGGTTTGTGTCCTAATTTTTGGACTCGTTACAAGCATAGCCTGAAAGCTGCAGAGAAGGCGAAGGCTGTTGCCGAGCTACTTGAACAGGGCAAGTTTGACGGTGTTTCTTATCCTGTACCTTTACAGAATATCACTGTCCCACCAGTTAAAGGTTACGAGGATTTCGAGTCAAGAACGTTGGTTTTGAATGAAATAATGGAGGCATTGGAAGATGATAGCGTCAGCGTTATTGGGGTGCACGGTATGGGCGGCATTGGAAAAACAACGCTAGTAAAAGAAATCGCTACAAAGGTCAAGGACAAGTTGTTTGATTCGGTTGTCATAGCAACAGTAACTCAAACCATTGATATTGAGAAAATTCAGAACAGAATTGCGGAGTTATTGGGTTTGAAATTTGAGGAGCAGAGTACCGATGTAAAGGCACTTCGACTACGAGAAAGATTGAAGAAAGAAAAGAGGGTTCTGGTTGTCTTGGATGACGTTTGGGGGAAGGTTGATATTGAGGAAGTAGGGATTCATTTGGGAGATGAACACAAGGGCTGCAAATTACTATTAACTTCTAGAGAGCTCAATGTTTTATCAAATGGGATGGATGCTCAAAAACATTTTTCCATTAGGCTTCTAAATGAAAAGGAGGCCTGGGACCTGTTCAAGAAGAAGGCTGGCGATTGTGTTGAAAGTTGCGATTTGAAGCCTACAGCTATGGAGGTAGCCAAAAAATGTGCAGGATTATCGATAGCCATTGCGACAGTTGCAGGGGCTTTGAGAAACAAAAGATTGTTTGAGTGGAAGAATGCTTTACGAGAACTAGAGAGGCCTTCATCAAGCAACTTCACGGGGATAACTGCAGCATATTCAGCTATTGAGTGGAGTTTTAATTATTTAGAAAGTGAGGAAGTTAAGCTGACTTTCTTGCTTTGCTGTGTAATAGGCCATAATGGTCTGGTTGAGAAGTTGATGAGATATACTGTGGGTTTGGGTTTATTTGGTGGTGTCAACACTATAGAAGAAGCTAGAAATAATGTATTGATAGTTGTGACTAATCTCAAAGCGTCTTCCTTGTTGCTTGATAGTTATGATGGTGAGCACTTTGATATCCATGATGTTGTTTGGGATGTTGCTTTAGCTATTGCATCGAGGGACTACCATATGCTTGTTTTGAGAGATCATGTTCCGATGGAGTGGTCCGATAAGGAGAAAATGAACAGCTGGAGGAGGATAAGCTTAACTTGTCCTCCAATTATAGCCGAGCTTGCTAAGGAGTTGGACTGTTCAGGTCTTTCCTTTTTCCATATGACCCATTATGGTTCAGTGGAAATTCCTCCCGACTTTTTCAAACGAATTGAAAGTCTTAGAGTCTTGGATTTACCTCACGGACCTTCATTTTCCTACCCACGGGAGTCAATTAACCTACCTGAGTCAATTAATCACCTAATAAATCTTCGCATGTTGTGTTTAAGAGGATGTCTAGTTAAAGACATAACAATCATTGGAGAGCTCAAAAATTTAGAAATCCTTGACCTTGCCTTCTCAGGGATCAAAGAATTACCCAAGAAGATAGCACAGTTGAGTCGGTTAAGGTTGTTAGATTTGAGTGGGTGTAGAGCAGTAAAAATCATTCCGCCAAATGTCTTATCAAGTTTGTCTAAATTAGAAGAATTATATATGGAAGGAAGCTTTGCTGAATGGGAAAATGAAGGAGTAGTCGGCAACGAAAGGAGAAATGCACGTCTTGATGAATTAAACAATTTGTCTCGTCTAACTACTTTACATGTTAATATTCCTAATGTTCAAATGATTCCAAAGCATGGATTCATTGAGACATTGGATAGATATAAGATTCTCGTAGGTGATTATCCTGAAGTCGAGTGGTATTCAAAATATGAATATTCGAGAACATTGAAGCTCAAGATATACAAAAACATTTCTTCGAGCAATGGGGTGAAAATGTTGCTGAAAAGGAGTGAAGATTTGTATCTTGACTTAAAGGGACTTGAAGGCATCAAGAGTGTACTTGCGGAGTTAAATAATGGACAAGAATTTTTAAATTTAAAGAGAGTTGATGTAATTATCAGAATGGAGGAGTATTCCACAACTTCCAAGCCGGTACCTCTTTTCAATAAACAGGTATTTGTTTAGCTTTGTTCATATATAGTAACTATTTAGTAACACCATAAAAAATGATTAATTACATTTTCTAATAATAAAAATAAATAATAGCACAATAATTTTCAAGACTAAAAAATAAATTTGAACCCCAATCAAAATCCAAACTCAATTCAATATACACAAAATTTAAGATTAAGAAAAAAAAGGAATTATGTGTAAATGTGTGCAATTTGTTTTGGGGAAAGCTTGCAATTGTGTTTTATTAATTACACTAAAACAATATGGCACAACCAGACAAGTCTTTGGATTTCGAATTTGAGGAGGTTGATCATCAATGGATACGGTAACTTGGAGCATCTGTTATCACCCTCTGTCGCCAGAAGGCTGGAGCAGCTCCAATGCATTGAGATAGCGGATTGCAAGTGCTTAAGGGAGATAATATTTACAAAAGAAATATTAGAAGAAGAAGAAAGGGAAGATGTGATTTGTTTCCCTCGATTAAACTCCTTGCGTATGGATTACCTTCGAAACCTCATCTTCTTCTGCTCAGGAAATTATAATATCGAATTCCCTTTGTTGAAAGAGCTAGAAATTGAGGATTGCCTGAAATTAGAAGAATTCATTAGTGAAAGCAATACTGAGTCTGGCATGCATACTCTCTTCAATGAGAAGGTGATTTATTTATTTTATTAGTCTTACACTTTTATATGATTCAGGTAATTCGTCCTTTTTTTTTGCATACATTATATGAGCTAGCTTTCTTATGGGCATGAATTATATATATGAATAGGTTGCTGTTCCTAGCTTGGAAACGATGACAATCTCCAAGTTGAGAAATGTGAAGATGATATTTCTGTAGGAACAATGGCAGCAGCAAAAATCAAACAAAGTTGCAAAACAGAATTTGCAAAACTGAAGCAAGAAGTATCGAAGCAAAAGAAAACAAAGCAAAGCAAAAGCAGTGAACAAAATTGAATACTCAGCAAATTGTAACTGAACATTACCAATTTTCATTCAAAATTTGAATATATAAAAGAGTTACAAATTTTGATTCATTTGACAGTTACCTAATGACATAACTGCTCCCACTTAAACTAAACTAATACAAGCTTAAGTCAAATACAAAATAAGCTGACATATCAGCTTTTACATCATCAATCCAATCACAAACTTAATCCAACTAACTTTGGAAACTAGTTAAAGTTGAACTGAACTAAATTACATCAAAACAAAACAGTAATGTCAGTTGCTTCATTTGGTCCAAAAACCATTCGTGCGCGTCAAGCAAAATGAGCTGAGCTCGATAGCTGCTGGTCTCGACAGTAGCATGCTTCTGGCTCCATGTTGCATTGTAGTCCAGCTTTCAACACTCCTCATTGGACTGTATGCAACACATTCCAATTGCACTTCTCAAAGATTCAAATCGAGCAGCCCCTAAAGGCTTGGTCATTATGTCAGCCAATTGTGCCCCTGAGCTGCAATGCAAAAGGCTGACTTCCTTTGCTTGTTCAGCCTCTCTAACAAAATGCAGTTTGATTTTAAAATGCTTAGTCTTACCATGGAACACAGGGTTCTTGGCTATCGCAACTGCAGACTGATTATCCACCCAAATTTCAGTTGCTTCATCTTGAGTTTCATTAAGGTCATGAAGCAGCTTCCTTAGCCAAATGGCCTGATTAACTGTTCCTGCTGCAGCAATGTACTCTGCTTCAGCTGTGGACTGAGCAACAGTTTGTTGCTTCTTTGAACTCCAGCAAAACATGCCCGATCCAAGTGTGAAGAAGTATCCAGAGGTACTCTTCATGTCATCGAGGGATCCTGCCCAATCACTATCAGAATAACCTTCTAATTTCAGTTCCTTCCCACTTTCAAACATTACACCAAAGTTAGCTATGCCTTTGATGTATCTAAGGACCCTTTTTGCAGCTTTCAAATGTGCCTCATTGCAACAATGCATGAATCTCGATAACAGGCTAACACCAAACATGATGTCTGGCCTGGTTGCTGTTAGATACAACAGACAACCAACTAGGCTTCGATAATGCCTCTCATTAACCCTTTGCTGATCACCATTGCTGGTTAATTTTTCACCCTGTGCCACTGGTGTACTTACTGCTTTACAATTTTGCATGCAAAATTTGCCAAGAATCTTCAAGGCAAATGTTTGTTGGCTGATGAAGATGCCCCGATCAGACTGGTGAACTTCTATGCCAAGGAAGTAAGTCATGACCCCTAAATCTGTCATCTCAAACACTTGCTGCATTTGAATTTTGAACTCATCAATGAGCTCAACTTTGCTCCCTGTCACTAACAAGTCATCCACATACAAGGAGACAATCAGCAGGGTTTCAAATTCTGACCTCTTAACATACATAGTAGGTTCACTAAGGCTCTTCACAAATCCAAGCTTGGTCAGATAAGCATCAACTCTGTCATACCAGGCCATTGGTGCCTGTTTCAGGCCATAGAGGGCCTTTCTTAACTTGTACACTTTGTCTTCATGTCCAGCAACTTCAAAACCTTCAGGTTGCTCAATGAAGATCTCCTCCTTGAGAAAACCATTCAGGAATGCTGATTTGACATCCAATTGGTGAACTTTCCACTGCTTCTGAGCTGCTAAAGCAAACAGTAGCTTGATTGTGTCCAGTCTTGCCACTGGAGCAAAAGTCTCCAAGAAGTCCACACCATACTGCTGACTGTAACCCTTCACCACAAGCCTGGCCTTGTGCTTGTTTAGTGAGCCATCAGCATTGTACTTGGTCCGGTACACCCATTTAACCCCAATAACCTTCTTATTTTCTGGTCTGCTCACCAACTCCCATGTTTCATTTTTATTGATCATTTCCAGCTCAGCTTCCACAGCTTCCATCCAGCTTTTGTCCTTAGCAGCCTCTTCAAAGTCTGAGGGCTCAATCACAGCAACATTGCACCACTGATAGACATCAGCCAAAGTTCTGGTGCCCCTCACTGGTGTGTCATCTACAGCATCTTCACTTGGTTCCTCTTCTGTAGGCTCAGCAACCAAGTCCAACTGATCCATTTCAAACATGTTAGCTTCATTACTATTCCAATTCCACACCTTTTCTTCATCAAATTTTACATCCCTACTGACTAAGACTTTCTTTGCTATAGGATCATAAACTCTATAGCCCTTCTTGTTGCTGCTATAGCCAACAAAGATTCCTGGAGTGGCCCTGCTCTCGAGCTTGGTTCTCTTTTCCACTGGAACAAGAGCATAACACACACAACCAAACACTTTCAAGTGTGTTACTACAGGTTTAACTCTATGCCAAGCCTCATAAGGAGTCTTATCCTTGACTGCTCTAGTTGGCAGTCTATTGAGCAGATACACTGAGGTGTTAACTGCCTCAGCCCAAAACTGACTTGGAAGCTTGCCTTGAAACAAGAGGCACCTGGCCATGTTCAGCACAGTCCTATTCTTCCTCTCACAGACTCCATTCTGTTGAGGAGTATAGACTGTTGTGAGCTGATGATGAATCCCATCACTGTCACAAAGCTTTTGAAATCTCTCAGACACATATTCAGAGCCATTATCAGTCCTCAAAGCTCTAATTTTGCAGCCTGACTGATTTTCAGCATAAGCCTTGAATTTACAGAAGGCTTCAAACACTTCTGACTTTTGCCTCAAGAAGTAGACCCAGCACAACCTTGTTAAATCATCTATAAACAGGGCAAAGTACCTGTTCTCACTGATTGAAGGTGTTCTCATAGGACCACAAACATCAGAGTGCACCAATTCGAGCTTGTTTTGAGCTCTCCAAGCACTGTCAGCAGGAAAAGGCAGTCTAGCCTGCTTACCAAGTTGACAAACCTCACAAACATTCCCACTAACCTCAACTTTTGAAATGTAATCAACCAAATTCAGCCTATGTAGCAGATCAAGCGATCTAAAATTGGCATGGCCTAGTCTCCTATGCCACAAGTCAGTGCTGTCAGCAAGGCTGGTGTATGCCTTTCTTTCTACTTGGCTAACATCCAGCATGAAGCATCTATCGGTCATGGAGACTGAGATTAACTCTAGACCATTCATGTCTTGAACAGTATAGCAACCATCCTTAAAAACCAATGTATAGCCCTTTTCAACTAATTGGCCTACACTAAGCAAATTCTGGTCTAAGTCAGGTACAAAAAGCACATCTGAGATCAGCTTGTTACCTGAACCAGTGCTAACCAGCACACTGCCCTTGCCCTTAGCCTCAATCAGCTTGCCATCTCCAATTCTGATCCTAGAGTGGAAGCTTCTGTCTAAGCCCTTGAACGACTTCTCATCTGCTGCCATATGGTGTGAGCAGCCACTGTCTAGTAGCCAATCATTGCTGGTTTTTGTTGTGCCAACAAAACAGGTTGCTGTAAACACATGCTCCTCCTGAGCTTGCATGTCCTCAGCTGGTCTAGCTTGTTGTAGAGCAGCCTCCCTTGGTTTGCCCTTGCACACCTTCTCTACATGACCAAACTGCTTGCACTTTCTGCACTGGATATCTGGCCTAAACCAGCAATATTTTTCTGAATGTGTTGCCTTCTTGCAGTGAACACATGGTGGAAACACCCTTTTTGCTTCATCTCTTCCTGACTTGGCCTTTCTATTGTGCCAAGGCTTCTTGCCTTTTGCACTCATACTTGAGCCTTCACTGGCTTTAGCCTGGAAAGCAGCTTCAGAATTCTCCTTCTACCTATTTGCCCTCCTTTGCTCAAGTGCATACAGGGAGTTTATCATCTCAGACAATGAAATGGCTGATAAGTCCCTCGAGTCCTCAAGTGAAGAGATTTTAGACTCAAATTTCTCAGGGAGAGTTGTAATGACCTTTTCAACAACTCTGCTCTCTGTGAAGTCCACTCCCAGGAGCCTAATGCTGTTGACAATGGCCATTATCCTGTCTGAGTACTGCTTGATGGTCTCAGACTCCTTCATCCTCAAATTTTCAAAATCTCTCCTGAGGTTGATCACTTGTTGTTGCCTTGTCTTTTCAGTCCCCATGAACTCCTCCTTCAGCTTCTCTCAAGCCTGTTTTGGTGAGTCACAGGCCATGATGCGAGTGAATATCACATCAGAGACTCCATTCTGCAAGCAGGCCATAGCCTTATGCTTCTTGGCTCGCTCCTCAGCATGCTGCCTCATCTGTGCAATGGTGGGATTGGCTCTCAATGGAGGTGGTTCAGCATCATTCTCAATCACACTCCAAAGATCGTGTGCCTGAAGATAAGTCTTCATTTTAACTATCCAAATGTGATAGTTTTCTCCAGTGAACACTGGTGGAGGTGGTGGAGTGAAACTCATCTTGCTAGACTGAGTTTAAGTGCTTCGATCCTTTTTAGTTTTAAGCTTTGCTGTAGATTTTAAATTGAAATCAACAGAATGCAAGCAAAGGCCCCTCAAAGACTCGGGCTCATGATACCATTTGTAGGAACAATGGCAGCAGCAAAAATCAAACAAAGTTGCAAAATAGAATTTGCAAAACTGAAGTAAGAAGTATCGAAGCAAAAGAAAACAAAGCAAAAGCAGTGAACAAAATTGAATACTCAGCAAATTGTAACTGAACATTACCAATTTTCATTCAAAATTTGAATATATAAAAGAGTTACAAATTTTGATTCATTTGACAGTTACCTAATGACATAACTGCTCCCACTTAAACTAAACTAATACAAGCTTAAGTCAAATACAAAATAAGCTGACATATCAGCTTTTACATCATCAATCCAATCACAAACTTAATCCAACTAACTTTGGAAACTAGTTAAAGTTGAACTAAACTAAATTACATCAAAACAAAACAGCAATGTCAGTTGCTTCATTTGGTCCAAAAACCATTCGTGCGCGCCAAGCAAAATGAGCTGAGCTCGATAGCTGCTGGTCTCGACAGTAGCATGCTTCTGGCTCCATGTTGCATTGCAGTCCAGCTTTCAACAATTTCATACTGACCTACCACCAAATTCTTTTCAATCTCTACGAAAATTAAGTGTTTCAAACTGTGAGATTTTGAAAAATGTATTTCCAGCGTCAATAGCTAAACATCTTTTACAACTTGAAGATTTAAGCATAAGTGATTGTGGGGTGGAGGAGATTGTATCGGAATGGGAAGGAGTAGAAGATCAGCCTGTTAGGTTTGACTTTCCCAAAGTGTCTTCACTTGAGGTTACATCCCTAAAAGAGCTCAAATGTTTCTATAAAAGGCAACATACAATCGTGTGGCCAATGTTGAAAAAATTGACCACAGAAGGTTCTGGTTTACTAATGATAATGGGTTTAGAAGCTGTTGGAATCCAAGAAAGAAAGGGAAATAGGGAGGTAGTTTTGGTGGTGGAAGAGGTATGTATATCATTACAAATATATTTCTTTTCATCATCACGTGCATATTGTTATAATGCAATTTAATTAACCGAGGTCTTACATTACACCTATCTAATATTTATATTTAAGCACTTTACTTGAGTTAGAATGACCCTTAATCAGATCATCAATGCAATTACGAAATTACATAATATTCTTTCTTTTAAATTATAATAAATATTATTATGATAATATTTTATCTTTTCATCTTTCATATTATATTTAAATAAAAAGTTAAAATTTTTTTAATTTTCAAAAAAATGAGGAAATAATTTATTTCAAAAATAGGAATTTGAAAAGTAAAATCAACTTGCTATTTTTCACATTAAATGATAAATAATTATCTACTTATTATTTTCTAACATTTTTTTATTAAAATTTTTAAAGTAAAATGTTGATATGGTTCTCAAACACAATTAAAAAAAATTTAAATGTTGAAAATTTTCATTTTCAATGAAATGAAATTTTTTAATGGTTTATCAATATTCACACTCTTATTTAATGTTAATGAGTGATAAATAGTCTTGATTCTAAAATTTTGATAAATTTAGCACTCAATGTTTATATATTCTATCAATTTGGTCTTCAACCTAAAAATTAATATGTATATATAAATAAATAGTTATAGAAATTCAAAAATATAAAAAAGTACATGTAAAGACTTTATTTGAAGATTTTTATAAAGGTTATGTGAACAACCTCTTAAAGATTGGGACTAATTTGATCATTTAACCATAAAAAAGATGTAAGATGGAAAGACAGTGAGTTAAAGAAGAGCTTATTGTGTTGAAAGCAATTAAGGAAGTACAAGTGTCATTTATTCTTATATTAGCGTTTTAAAACCTTTTGTTTTAATCAGAAACAATGATTTCTTGTCTTTTTATTTTCAACTTGTGCTTTTTTTATCACTTTTCATTTATAAGCTATTCTGATTTCTTAAAAAATAAAAATAAAAAATCCTATTACTGTACATTGGTTTTATTTAAGCATGTACATCAACATTGAGCTTCATCTGTCAATGTTAAATTGGTTTCCTAGGTCTTTCCCAATTTAGAACAACTTCAGTTACGACATCTTAGTGTTGGAGACCAGTTTCCACCGAATTTGTTTCACCACGTTAAAGTTCTTAAAGTGAATGGTGGCTTCTGTGGTGGATTTCCTATATCTCCTTTCCTGAGAAAAATCTGCAATCTGGAAAGTCTTGATCTTGAGTTTTTTAGTTTCAGAGATGGACTCCCTTGTAAGGGAGACGTTGGGACTCCGTCACGAATAAAAAAATTGAACTTGTATAATCTCAGAAATCTGCAGCGTATGTGGAGGAAAGATTCAGAGCTTGGAAATATTCTTTCTGATCTCCAAACACTCACAGTTTATTGGTGTCATGATTTGATCAATATTGGAGCCTCCTCATTATCTTTTAAAAATCTCACAACTTTAAAGGTGTCAAATTGCGCAATGATGACAAACTTAGTTACACCCTTAATAGTTGAGAGTCTTGTGCAATTAACAACAATGGAGGTAAGCGAGTGCACTAAAATGACAGAAATAGTGGCACACGAGGGAGACTACCGTCAAACAATAGTTGTTGGTAAATTGAAATGCTTGAAACTAAGCGAACTACAAAGCCTCACAAGCTTTTGTCCTGGAAGTTACACCTTCAACTTTCCTTGTTTGGAAGAAGTAGTTGTGGTAATATGTCCTAAATTGAAGATCTTTTCTAAGGGAGATTTAAACACCCCACAATTACAGAGTGTAAAACAGGATAGTCTCAATATGAACAGGTGTTGGGCAGGTGACTTGAATACCACCATACAACTGTTGTACATAAATAAGGTACGGAGTTAATTCATAATGCTATCTAACTTCCTTGCCTGATACAATGAATGTTAGTGCTCGTGTTGAAGCAATGGTCAGCATGCAGCAACCAAGACTGTCGAGGGCACTACATGCAGAAGCTGCAAGTTCATCAAGCCAGCAAGCTGTGTTTTCACTTATTTTGTATTTTTAAGTTAATGCAATGTAACTTAGTTGTATTTCAACTATGTTAGGTTTATATTTGATGTAAAACTGATGGTGATTGAGCTGATTAATCAGCTTTGTTGATTTGTACAAGTTAATTAGCTCAAGTTACTAAGTTTGTTAGTGGTAGTAGGTGAAGTTTAGGTTAACCTACTGTTTTGTCAAGTTGTAAGCTTGTTTATGTATTGGCTTTAAGCCATATTCAGTTTTTTGAATGAATTCAACAAGTTTTCATTCATATGCTCTCCATTTTTAGTTTTGCTTCAAAATCTATTTGAGTTCTCTGCTTTGTTTCTGCTGCAAGTCACGAGACTTGCTCGACAAGCATTCTGTTGAAGCTTGCTGCTGTAGCACTTAGATCCAACAATTGGTATCTAGAGCCATATTCTTAGAGGACATGTTGTAGTTCAGTATCAAAACCATGGCATCATCAGGTTTTTCACCAGCTTCACCGCCTGTCTTCAATGGAGAGGGCTTCAACATTTGGGCAGTTAAGATGAGAACTTACCTGCAGGCATACGACTTATGGGAAGTTGTTAACTCAGATGCTGAGCCAGCACCTCTTCGAGCTAATCCAACAGTTGCTCAAATAAGGCAACACACTGATGAAAGAACAAAAAGGCACAAGGCCATGTCATGCATACAGAATTGTGTGACAGATGTGATCTTTATGAGGATCATGGCCTGTGAAACACCAAAGGAGGCTTGGGCAAGCTGAAAGAAGAATTTCAAGGGACTGAGAGAACAAGGCAACAACAGCTGCTCAACTTGAGAAGAGATTTCGAAAATCTCAAAATGAAAGAGGAAGAAACAGTTAAGCAGTCGCAGATCGGATTATGGCTGTTGTAAACAGCATAAGGCTCCTAGGAGAGCAATTCAGTGAAGCTAGAATAGTTGAGAAAGTCATGTCCACTCTACCAGAGAGGTATGAAGCTAAAATTTCATCCCTCGAAGACTCAAGGGACTTGACAACTATCTCCTTAACTGAGCTAATCAATGCCTTGTATGCACAAGAGCAAAGAAGAGCCAGCAGACAAGAGAAGCACCAGGAAGGGGCTTTTCAAGCCAAAGAAGCCTCGAGCATCAAAACTCACAAAGGCAAAAAGTTCTGGAAAAATAGGCCTAAGCCTGATGCTACTATGAGCAGTGACCAACTCTGCAGACATTGTAAAAGAGCTGGTCATCCAGAAGATAGATGCTGGTTTAGACCAGATGCAGTATGCCAACACTGCAAGAAAAAAGGCCATGTTGAAAAAGTTTGCAAGAATAGAAGCAAACCAAGACAGAATCAATTTCAGCAACAAAAGGTAGAAGCTCGAGTAGCTGAAGAAAGTAGTGATCAAGAAGAACATGTTTTTGCTGTGTCATGTGCAGCAAATCAGAAGAAGGGTTCAAAGGGCTGGCTTCTAGACAGTGGGTGCACAAACCACATGTCACCAGATGCAACTATCTTCAAAACCCTGGACAGAACCTGCAAAACCAAGGTAAAAATTGGAAATGGTCAGTTGATTAATGCTGAAGGAAGAGGAGATGTGCTGATTCATACCTCTACAGGTGGCAAAATCATTTCAAATGTACTTTTGGTACCTGAAATCGATAGGAACCTTCTCAGTATAACTCAACTACTTGAGAAAGGTTACTCAGTTGTGTTCAAGGAGAAAGAATGTCAAATTTTTGATCCAAGTGGATCAAACCTCATAACAGTCACCATGACTGATAAATATTTTGAAGTAGACTAGCCAAATGACTTACATTCAGCCTGCATAGCCTCCACTGATGACTCTAGACTCTGGCATCAGAGGCTTGGACATACAAACTACAAATCCATAGCCCGCATGGTCAATGAAGGTCTAGCAGAAAATTTCATCGATTCAGTGAAGAATGATGAGCTTTGTGAGATATGTCAGCAAGGAAAATTGGCAAGATTGCCATTTCCAACAAGCACAACATGGAGAGCATCAAAGAAGCTCCAGCTTGTGCATACAGATGTGTGTGGACCAATGAAGACTGAGTCTCTCAAAGGAAGCAGGTACTTTATTCTATTTATTGATGACTTTACAAGATACTGCTGGATTTATTTTCTAAAACAGAAATCAGAAGTTCCATCTGTGTTCCTGAAGTATAAAACTGCTGTTGAAACTGAGTCTGGTTGCAAACTTAGAGCAATGAGGTCAGATAATGGAACTGAGTACACCTCAGCTCAGTTCCAAGCCTACTGTGAAGAAGCAGGTATCAAACACCAGTTGACTAATGTGTATACACCCCAACAGAATGGGGTCAGTGAAAGGAAAAATAGAAGCTTGATGAACATGGCAAGATGTCTTCTGTTTGAGAAGAATTTGCCCAAAACTCTGTGGGCTGAAGCTGTTAACACAGCAGTTTATCTCTAAAACAGGCTCCCAACCAAGGCTCTGGCTGAGAAGACTCCATTTGAAGCCTGGTTTGGGTTTAAGCCATCACTGGCTCATCTCAGAACCTTTGGTTGTTTGTGCTACACTCAAGTTCCAGCTGAGAAGAGAAGCAAGCTAGATAAAAGAGCTCAAGCAGGGATCCTGATCGGCTATAGCTTGGTTAAAAAGGGCTACAGAATCCTAGAACCTGCTACAAACAAGATATTGGTTAGTAGGGATGTTGTTTTCAATGAAAAAGGACACTGGAATTGGGAGAAGGCTGAACCAGAGGCAGTGGCTGAAGATCTGGCATTGGACCAAGTTGAAAATGATGAAAACACACCTGAAATGGATGTAGATGATGTTCCAATCAGAGGCACTCGATCACTGGCTGATGTTTATGAAAGAACACAAGTGGCTACTGTTGAACCAAGTTGCTTTGAAGAAGCAGAAAGCCAGGAGGACTGGAAGCAAGCAATGATTGAAGAAATCAGGATGATTGAAAAGAATCAGACCTGGAGTCTGGTTGATAGACCAACAAACAGGAAGATTATTGGTGTCAAATGGGTTTACCGAGTCAAGAACAATGCTGATGGTAGCCTAAACAAGTTAAAGGCTAGATTGGTTGTGAAAGGCTTCAGTCAAAGGTATGGATCAGACTACCTGGAAACCTTTGCACCAGTGGCCAGGCTAGACACCATCAGACTGCTAGTTGCCTTAGCAGCACAAAAACAGTGGCTGATACACCAACTTGATGTAAAATCAGCATTTCTGAATGGATTCCTTGAAGAGGAGATTTATGTGGAGCAACCTCAAGGTTTCAAGGTGTCTGGCAAGGAAGAAATGGTGTACAAACTCAACAAAGCCTTGTATGGCTTGAAACAGGCTCCAAGGGCCTGGTATAGCAGAATTGATGGATATCTAACCAGTTTGGGATTCGAGAGAAGTCTAAGTAAGCCAACTCTCTATGTTAAATTGACTAGTACTGAAATTCAGCTCATTGTGTCAATATATGTCGATGACTTACTGGTGACAGGAGGAGATCGAGAGATGCTAAGCAGCTTTAAAGCTAAAATGCAACAGCACTTTGAGATGTCTGACTTGGGATTGATGTCTTACTTCTTAGGCATGGAAGTAACTCAAGCTGAAAATGGAATTTGGCTTAGTCAAAAGACCTTTGCTATGAAGGTTCTCAACAAATTCTCAATGGAGAATTGCAAAGCAACCAGCACACCAATTGCTGTTGGAGAAAAACTCTCGAGCCAAGATAAGCATGAAAAGGTCTGTGAAACAACCTATCGAAGTCTAGTTGGATGTTTGTTGTATTTGACTGCTACCAGACCTGATATAATGTATGCTGTGAGTCTACTCTCAAGGTTCATGCATTGCTCAAATGAAAGTCACTTTAGAGCTGCAAAAAGAGTTCTAAGATACATCAAGGGAACTTTGTCCTATGGAATGCAATTTACCAAGGCTGAGAACTTAAAGTTAGTTGGCTATTGTGATAGTGATTGGGCAGGTTCTTTGGATGATATGAAGAGCACAACAGGTTATGCATTCAACCTAGGCTCTGGTATGATTTGCTGGAGTTCAAAGAAACAGGCAGTAGTAGCACAATCTACTGCAGAGGCTGAATATATAGCTGCTGCTGCAGCAGTTAATCAAGCCATATGGCTTAGAAAAATCTTAGCTGATCTTAACCATGAGCAAAAGGAAGCAACAGAGATAATGTGTGACAACCTATCTGCTGTTGCAATTGCAAAGAACCCTGTCTTTCATGGAAGGACCAAGCATTTCAACATCAAACTTCATGCAGTTCAAGAAATGGAGCAAGCTCATGTTATCAAATTAGTTCATTGTAGTTCTGAAGAGCAAACTGCTGACATTTTGACAAAGACACTCAGTGTTTCCAAGTTTCAACACCTAAGAACTAAGATGGGAGTTTGCAACATGCTAACCAAGGAGGAGTGTTGAAGCAATGGTCAGCATGCAGCAACCAAGACTGTCGAGGGCACTACATGCAGAAGCTGCAAGTTCATCAAGCCAGCAAGCTGTGTTTTCACTTATTTTGTATTTTTAAGTTAATGCAATGTAACTTAGTTGTATTTCAACTATGTTAGGTTTATATTTGATGTAAAACTGATGGTGATTGAGCTGATTAATCAGCTTTGTTGATTTGTACAAGTTAATTAGCTCAAGTTACTAAGTTTGTTAGTGGTAGTAGGTGAAGTTTAGGTTAACCTACTGTTTTGTCAAGTTGTAAGCTTGTTTATGTATTGACTTTAAGCCATATTCAATTTTTTGAATGAATTCAACAAGTTTTCATCCATATGCTCTCCATTTTTAGTTTTGCTTCAAAATCTATTTGAGTTTTCTGCTTTGTTTCTGCTGCAAGTCACGAGACTTGCTCGACAAGCATTCTGTTGAAGCTTGCTGCTGTAGCACTTAGATCCAACAGCTCGATTTTTTTTCCTTTTCTTTCATTGTTAATAACTAACAAAGAGTGTTTATTTAATTAACTTACTCTTACATTCCGCAGTCTTATAGTGTTTTAAATTACATTATTCTGCCTACTTTTTTTTAAATCAGAAACAATGATTGCTTATCCATTTTAATGCAAACTTGCTATTCTTCATTCGACTTTCAAGTTGTGGTTTTTTTATCAGTTTTCATTCATAAGCAATTCTGTTTTCTTAAAATTTTTAAATAAAATCCTATTACTCTACATTCCTTTTATTTAAGCATGTACATCTACATTGGTTTAATAGGTTTCCAAGGTCTTTCCCAATTTACAACAACTTGAGTTACGACATCTTAGTGATGAAGACCAGTTTCCACCGAACTTGTTTCACCACGTTAAAGTTCTTAAAGTGAATGGTGGTTTCTGTGGTGGATTTCCTATATTTCCTTTCCTGAGAAAAATCTGCAATCCGGAAAGTCTTGATATTGGGTTGCTTAGTCTTAGAGATGGACTCCCTTGTAAGGGAGACGTTGGGACTCCGTTACGAATAAAAAAATTGAAATTGTATGGTCTCAGAAATCTGCAGCGTATGTGGAGGAAAGATTCAGAGCTTGGCCATATTCTTTCTAACCTCCGAACACTCACAATTAATTGGTGTGATGATTTGATCAATATTGGAGCCTCCTCATTATCTTTTAAAAATCTCACAACTTTAAAGGTGTCAAACTGCGCAATGATGACAAACTTAGTTACACCCTTAATAGTTGAGAGTCTTGTGCAATTAACAACAATGGAGGTAAGCAAGTGCACTAAAATGACAGAAATAGTGGCACACGAGGGAGACAACTGTCAAACAATAGTTTTTGGTAAATTGAAATGCTTGAAACTAAGCGAACTGCAAAACCTCACAAGCTTTTGTCCTGGAAGTTACACCTTCAACTTTCCTTGTTTGGAAGAAGTAGTTGTGGAAAGGTGTCATAAATTGAAGACATTTTCTGAGGGAGTTTTAAGCACCCCACAATTACAAAGAGTAAAACAGTGGGTTAACGATGAAAAAGAGTGTTGGGCAGGTGACTTGAATTCCACCATACGACAGTGGTACTCAGAAAAGGTATGGAGTTGATTCATAATGCTAACTAGCTTCCTAAAACAATGAATGTTAGTGCTCGATTTTCTTTCAAATTCTTTCATTGTTTAATTAACGAAAAATGTTTAATTTGAATTATGAGTGTAATAATATGGGTGGACTTCTTGTTTTTGGTGGATGCTATGGCTTACAGGATTTGACCATCTCTGACACATTTCCAGAGTCAGAAATATGGCAAAGAAACCCTCGAGAAATTTTGGAGTTGCAGAACATTACGAAAATGGTGTTTTATAAATGTAGCAGCTTGGAATACATTTTTAGCTCGTCTATGCTTTTGAGCCTCAAGGAACTAAGGTTGATAGAAGTAAAAGAATGCAGTATCATGGAACAAGTGATTAGGGAAGACGAGGAGGAAGCAACGACACATGAGTTCACATTTCCTAATCTCTCCTTTGTAGAAATAGAGGCGTGTTCCAACTTGACAAATTTTTATTTCGGAAGTCGAACTCTTGAAATTCCAAATTTGAGTAGAATTACAATAGCCGAGTGCCCAAAAATGGCTGCATTATCTTCTTCAATTTCAAGAAAGAGTGAAAAAATGAATGACGAGCAATACGTGGAAGATAATACAGCCGCTTTATTCTGCGACAAGGTGAGTTTGATATTCAATATTTATGTGCACTAAATAATTCATATTTTCTTTTTAATTGATGAATTCATGAGTATATATATGATGAGAATGTAACAGATAAATAGGGGGGGAATAGTTAGCAGAAAAGATAGAAATGAATGAGATTGTTGAGTATGAAGAATATCAAACATAATCTTTACTTATTTTAACACTTGTTGAATTAAGATACACATTATTATCTCCCCTTTCCATGCCCATTTTAGTTATCTTAAATATAAGATAGTAACACTTTGTTTATAGGGTCATGACTTGAGAAATTGCTTTCTTATTTTTCTTATATCACCCAACCTATTCAATTTATTTACAGTTCTAAATTATCAGTCCAAAAAATAAAATTAATTTTTGTACCAAAAATAATCAATTTATAAGCAAGAATTTTGAAAAAAAAAACATTTTTATGGAAAACATATTTATAAATATAGATATTTTTAAAATTTTCATATTTTAATTGTAATTGCTATTAGCTTTAAATTTATAAATAGATTTTAATTAATTTTTAACATATTTATGTAAAATTTTAAACAATCTCTAAAAGAGATTTAAAGTTGTTTTCAACCATTTCTTTTTAAATACGTATGTTAAAAGTTTTAATTTAGTTATATTTTAAGATCGACTTATTTTTGTTAACATTTCTTTTAATTTTTAAAAAAAAATTAAAATTAAATATTTTTTAAATTTTAAAAATATTTTTAATTAAAAATAGGCATGACAATAATTTTTCCCCCTCAATGTTTACCCAATTTGTCACTTTTACCCATATTCTTTTTTTTCTTGGATTACTTTGCTCTCGACGTTTAAACTTTAGTCATATTGTTATTGATTGAACTATTAAAATTTTAACGGCATTAACATAGTCACTAGCATGACAGTTCATGTATAAATCATAAAAATTTTAAAAAATAATAAAAATATTTTAAAAAATTCAATAAAAATTTAAAATTATCTCTGTTACAATAAAATATACATAAATTGCCACACGAGTTGCAAAGTTAATGCCGTTAAAATTTTTATATTTTTGTCAATTTTTCCAATCTAAAGTAAGCAATTTAACTAGATTTAAAATGTTGAAGGCCAAAATAAATAAATACAAATGGATCTAAAATGAGTATATGAGTGAATGTTAAGGATTAAATTTATCTTTATACGTTAAAAATATTTTAAAACATTGACAAGATGTTGGATGGGGGACCTGAATACCAGCATACAACAGTTGTACATAGAAAATGTATGGAGTTAATTCATAATGCTATCTAGCTTTCTCCTGTCTTGATACAATGAATATTAGTGCTCGATTTTCTTTCCTATTCTTTCGTTGTCAAATAACTAACAAAGAGTGTTTATTTCTAAATTATGAGTGTAATAGTATGGATGGATTTGTTGTTTTAGGGTGGATTCAATGACAGATTTCCAAAGTTAGAAATATGGAAAAGGAACTCTCAAGAAATTTTGGAGTTTAAGAACCTTAGCTGGATGGAGATTTATAAATGTAGCAGCTTGAAGTATATTTTTACCCCGTCTATGCTTTTGAGCCTCAAGCAGCTACAATTGATAAAGGTAAAAGAATGCAGTATAATGGAACAAGTGATTAGGGAAGACGAGGAGGAAGCAACGATACATGAGTTAACATTTCCTAATCTATCCCTTTTAATAATAGAGGCATGTTCCAACTTGACAAAATTTTATTCGGGAAGTCGAGCTCTTGAATTTCCACGGTTGAGTCATATTACCATAGCTAAGTGTCCAAAAATGACGACATTTTCTTCTTCAAATTCAAGCGAGCAAGACGCTGAAGATAACACTACAACTTTATTCTGCCACAAGGTTAGTTTAATATTCAATATTTATCTGCACTAATTAATTCGTATTGGTGAATCTATTAGATAATCCATATAGGAGAATCTATTAGATAATTGAATTTTAAATGGGGAAATTGATAGCATAAAAAGAAATTTTTGGGGTTGTTGAGTATGAAGAATATCAAACAAAATCTTTACTTATTTGAATTAAGATAGAAATTAATAAATTAATATAATATTAAAAGTAATTAAATATTTTTATTGAATTACTTTATTTTTAAATTACTACATTTTCATTAACAAAAAAAGTAAAAAGAAATTTTTAAATAGCAAACCATAATTATTTATATAATAAGTAAGGTCAGGGAGTTGATAAGTGTTCTATAGAGGTATAATAGAATATTAAAAAAATAAATATTAAGAAAAACTACACATGACAATTTTTTAATGTTGCTTGTGAAATAAAAAAAATACACTACCAATATACAAAATATTAATCCTTAATCTAATATATTATAATTATATATTATCTACAAATTACTATGTTAAATTTATTAATTATTAAGAAAAAGAAAATGGTAAACAGGTTAATTTATAATATATCAATATTTTATAATTTGTACGACTGCTTTAATGGTGACTAAGAATTTTTCTTATTAGTATTATAGGTGGATGATCCAAATAATGGATTTATGTTTATGTTTTATTATTATGAATTATGTTGCTTTATATTAATTATACCAAGTAAAACATTGAATATGATAGAAATTGAGATTTGAAAATTTATAATAATATTATTTATATTATTAGATATTTTAATTATATTGAATAGCTCGAATAATGAATATTATTTTACACTAATTACAATAATTAAAAATACATTATTTTTAAAAATAATTAAATAGGTAAAATCACTTAACATCAGAGAAGTTAGTAATTTTTTATTTTGGTAATCTTTATACCTGTTTTACGATTTATGTTCCGGAATCATGGTTACCTGCTTAATAATGTCGTCTCAAAAATTCGAACTTAGATCCTCCTTTTGGGAGTATAATGTATCTTACCATTAGATTTTAATGTTAGATACTAAATTAGAAAAAAGTGTCAAGTTCAGATATCTAATGTTATATTAAGCCTTTTAATAAAAAAAATGTGACAAATATAATGTATTTTTATTTCATGTATTTAATATAAAGTAATATTATTAAAATTATTAAACATAATTAAAATATATTAATTATTTTAGAGCAATAAAAAAAACCTTCAAACCATAATTAAAGTATGAATGAAAAAAATGAAAATTGCTGATTTTTCTGTTAATAATTGAAATAAAATAAAAGTGTAAATGAAAAATAAATAAAGTAAATGATACTGAAAGTGCAATTTAAGGATAGTAAAAGAAAGGCATTTCTTTTTAATTCAATTCGAAAACTGAATGATGTTAGATTTATGCAGCTCTACATTTTATCACTTCACTCTATCCATCTTTCAATTCTCTCTACATTTTGATTGAATTTGTATTTGTATGTAAGAAGGAAGACTTATGTTATCTTATTATGACATTTATATATGTCTGCAGGTTGCCATTCCCAATTTGACGGGTCTGATTTTGTCCTCCATTAACATTCATAAGATATGGCATCACCCATCTTCCTCATCTCTCACGCACTTGTGGAACTTGCGGGTGGAAGGGTGTCACAATTTGAAATACCTGTTTCCGTCTTTCTTAGTAAAAGATCTTGTGCGACTCTACATGCTTGAAATTAAGGACTGTAATATGATGGAACAAGTAATCTTCACGGATGGATTGGCTACAGAAGATCAATGGAGGAATCATGCGATTTTCTCTAAACTAAAATGGCTGTCGCTAGAAGACCTTCCCAAACTCAAAGATACCTGCTTTGAAACTGACTTTGAATTCCCATGCTTAGAACGTTTAACACTAACAAATTGTCCTCTGCTGAAAACATTCATCTCTAAATCTGTCTCTGGAGATGAACCTCCAATTCACCAACCTACACAAACAAATAACACTGCTGTCCTCAATGAAAAGGTCATTTCTTCTTCTTTTACTTTACTATTCTTCTCCTTTTACTTCTTTCATTAATCTTTTTCATTTCAACATATTCCTGTTATTAACCCAATCAAATGATTTATTAGGTTGTTTTCCCTCATTTGGAGAACTTGCACATTCATAATTGTGATTCGTTAGAAGAAATAATTGAGCTGCAAGGACTCACTGCCAATGAATCACAGTCAACATCAGCTACTCGGTTTACTATGGCAGAAACAGTGACGACCAAGTTTGTATTTCCCCATGTAAAGCACCTTGGACTGGATAAGGTGCGAAGTTTGTGTTATTCCAATAGGGTCGGAAGCGTGTAAATTATTGTACTAAAAAATCACACAAAGTTCAATTCCCAGGAAAGAGTGGTGGATCACATGGATCTCTTAAATACCAAGTCTTTCCTTAGACAGAATATCCCTTCTATAGTAATTTAATAGCACAATTAAATACTACTATTATACCCTCAAATATTGAAAGAAAAATAGGACAAGAAAGAACACAAGAGTTTTAACGAGGTTCGGTAAATTATACCTACGTCCTCGGGCACTAACACCAGATGATAACTTTACTATCTCCAAAATATTACAAACAAATAGAATTCCTTAAGAATTCTCAAATGGGAGAAGAGAGAAAACTAAGAGAGAAAGATTGGTTGGGATGGTTGAATGAAAAATGAAAAGGCCTATTTATAGTTGAAGTTCAGGGACTAACTTGCAAATGGCCTAAAAAATTAGGGACCAAAATTGCAATTATCCTATTCAACTTTTCAACATTCGGTGCAACTTGCTCAACCTTTTTAACAAGTTGCTTCCTACCTTTGTTGACCTTTCAACAATCTCCACCTTGAATATTTGATTAGGATAATCACATCTTCACACACTTCCTTCAACTCCCCAAATTCGATAAAGTTATCTTTTGTAGTGCCTCTAAATGCGCTCTCGAGCGCCATACACCTAAAGGTGCTCAAATTCTCAGGATGTTAATCAAGTTCAAACAATGATTAAACTTGATTGTTGTTACCACCTTGGTCATCATATCTGCGGGATTATCTGCTGTCGGAATCTTCTGAAGTAGAATTTTTCCTTTTTCAAAGACTTCCCGCACAAAGTGATATCTTACGTCGATATGCTTGGTTCTTGAATGATAGACTTGATTTTTCGCTAAATGAATAGCACTCTGACTGTCACAATATAGACTAATGTGACTTTGAACAACTCCCAAGTCTTTCAATAATCCATTAAGCCAAATAGCCTCCTTAACAGCTTTTGTAACTACCATATATTCTGCCTCTGTAGTAGACACAGCTACTGTAGACTGTAAGGTAGACTTCCAACTCACTGGGGCTTTCGCAAGAGTAAACAGATACCCCGTAGTTGAACGACGTTTATCTAAATCACCAGCAAAGTCGGAATCAACATATCCAACTACAAACTGACCCAGTGCTTTATCCTGTTCAAAAATTAAACCAACATCTACGGTTTTTCGAAGATACCGTAGAATCCATTTCACAGCTTGCCAATGTCCTTTTCCAGGATCATGCATATACCTGCTCACAACTCCAACAGCTTGTGAAATGTCAGGCCTCATACACACCATCGCATACATCAAACTCCCAACTGCATTAGCATATGGGACTTTCGCCATATATTCTCTTTCATCTTCAGTCTTCGGAGATAATTGAGCACTAAGTTTCAAATGAGAAGCAAGTGGGGTACTTACATGTTTTGTGTTTTCATTTACACCAAAATATTGTAATACCTTTTTTAGATATTGCTTCTGATTTAAACAGATCTTGCCTCTCGGTCTATCTCTACTTATCTCCATGCCGAGAATCTTCTTGGCCTCACCTAGATCTTTCATCTCGAACTCTTGATTCAACTGAGCCTTCAGCTTATCTATCTCATTTTGGCTCTTTGAAGCGATTAACATATCATCAACATACAAGAGTAGATAAATGAAAGATCCGTCATGCAGCTTCTGCAAATATACACAATTGTCATATTTGCTTCTTGTGTACTTCTGCCTTCTCATAAAGCTATCAAATCGCTTGTACCACTGCCTCGGGGATTGCTTCAATCCATATAGCGATTTGTTAAGCTTACAAACCCAATTTCTACCACCAGCATCTGTGTATCCTTCTGGCTGAGTCATATAGATCTCCTCTTCTAACTCACCATGCAAGAAATCCGTCTTAACATCAAGTCGAGCTAGCTCCAAATTCAACTGTGCTACCAAGGCCAACAAAATTCTAATGGAGGAATGTTTCACAACAGGGGAAAATACATCATTGTAGTCAATTCCCTCCTTCTGAGCGTAGCCTTTAGCTACCAATCTTGCCTTGTAGCGAATATCCTTCTTGCTAGGAGATCCATCTTTCTTTGCAAATACCCACTTGCATCCGATTGCCCTTTTACCTTTCGGTAATTGCGCCAACTCCCAAGTATTGTTCTTCCGGAGAGACTGCATTTCTTCATCCATGGCGCTTTTCCATTTATCACTTTCTAAGCTTTGCATTGCTTCTTGATAAGTGATAGGAATATCATCAACAACGGGAAGGGCGTAGGCCACCATATCAGTAAATCGAGCAGGTTTACGAATTTCTCTCCGTGGCCTTGCAACTGCAACTGGTTCTGGTGTACTTAGTGGTTCTTGGGTCAGAACCTCTTCAACCTCTAATTCCTCCATTGTGGCTGGAGAATTAGACTTATTAACTGGGCAAATCCCCATCTGCTCAAACTCCACCTGTTTTGGAGTACACTCCACCTGCTGTGGAGCAGATCATTTTCTTTGTGCTTAAGCACCAAAGACGAAATCCCTTCACTCCAGAAGTGATTCCCATAAAGAGAGCTTTCTTTGCCCTCGGGTCTAACTTTGACTCCTTCACATGGTAATATGCAGTAGATCCAAACACATGTAAGGAATCATAATCTGTAGCCGGTTTTCCAGACCATACCTCCATAGGAGTTTTTCTTTCTAATGCAGATGATGGCAAACGATTAACAAGATGGCCAGCGTATGTCACAGCCTCAGCCCAAAATTGCTTGCCCAACCCAGCATTAGACAACATACATCGAACTTTCTCCAGCAATGTTCGATTCATACGCTCTACCACTCCATTCTGTTGTGGTGTATCCCTAACTGTGAAGTGTCGAACAATACCATACTCTTGGCACACATCGAAGAACGGATCACTTTTATATTCCCCTCCATTGTCCGTCCTAAGCCGCTTGATTTTCTTGCCAGTCTGGTTTTCGATCATAGTTTTCCATTTAAGAAAAACTCCAAGCACTTCATCTTTAGTTTTCATGGTATACACCCAAACTCTTCTGGAAAAGTCATCAACAAAAGTAACAAAGTAGTGTTTTCCTCCCAACGAAGGTGTTTTGGAAGGCCCCCACACATCTGAGTGAATATATTCCAAAATACCTTTTGTATTATGGATAGCAGTGCCGAATTTCACTCTCTTTTGCTTTCCCAGAACACAATGCTCACAAAATTTTAATTTGCAAGCCTTTGCACCTTTCAACAATCCTTGCTTTGCCAGAATTCGCAAGGATTTTTCGCTGGCATGTCCCAACTTCATATGCCACAACTGCATTGAGTCCAAGTCTTTGTTACCGGAAGCTGCAGCGACTGCTCCAATAACTGTACTACCTTGGTAGTAATACAAGTTATTTTTCCTGATGCCCTTAAATATCACAAGTGCGCCAGATGTCACTTTCAAAATCCCATCTCTCATAGTAACAACTGAACCATTGGATTCCAAGGCTCCCAATGAGATGAGATTTTTCTTCAAACTGGGCACGTACCGAACATCAGTTAGAACTCTGGTTGATCCATCTTTATTCTTTAATTGGATTGAACCTATCCCAACAGTTTTACAGGCATTGTCATTGCCCATATAAACAACTCCTCCATTTAGTTCTACTAAATCAGAGAACCACTCCCGGTTAGGGGACATATGATAGGTACAACCCGAATCCAATATCCACTCATCTGAATGGAACGACGATGATGATGCAACCAGTGATAGTTCAGAGTCACTGGTATCATGCTTTACAACACAAGCATCTACAACAGCTTTTCCCTTATTATTCAGCTTTGGACAATTTTTCTTCCAGTGGCCTTTCTCATGACAAAAAGCACATTCATCTTTCCCGAGTCTGGACTTTGACTTTGATCTCCCCTTTTGAGTTTTCTTCCGAGTGTATGAACGACCTCGGACTACTAAAGCTTTTGTATCTCTGATTGAGTTTTTCTGTTTGTCCTTCTTTCTCTGTTCATAACTGTATAAGGCCGCACAGACTTCGCTCAGAGATATATCACTCCTGCCATGAAGTAGAGTAGTTTCTAGGAACTCAAACTCCTCAGGAAGTGACCCCAACAGCATCAAAGCCAAATCTTCATCTTTGAATGTCTCATCCATATTCAGCAAATTAGTGATTAACTGATTAAATTTGGTGATGTGATCATTCATTGTGGTACTTGGGACGTATGTGAAGCGAAACAGTCTTTTCTTCAAGTGGAGCTTATTTTGACTGTTTTTCTTCAAAAAATTTTCTTCAAGTGCCACCCACAACTTATTTGCAGAAGTCTCCTTTGAAAAAGCATACCCCTGCTCTCGAGAAAGGCATGATCGAATTGTGCCACATGCCAACCGATTGATCGCCTTCCAATCTTTCTCCTGTACATCATCTGGTTTCTCTTCATCAATGGCAATGTCTAGACCCTGCTGAAAAAGGGCATCTAGAACCTCATTTTGCCACATACCAAAATGGTCTGTGCCATCAAAGATCTCCACGACCAGTCTTGCATTTGCAATTGTCGGTCTTGTCTACATGGACGATGTTGAAGCTCCTACACCGACCGTTTTCTCCATAATCTTTCAATATACCTAAGGAAATCTTTTCTGATGTGGAAGATCAGTTCAAACTGCAACCACAGAGCATACTACGATTAACCTTCGGCTCTTGATACCACTTGTTGTTCCAATAGGGTCGGAAGCGTGTAAATTATTGTACTAAAAAATCACACAAAGTTCAATTCCCAGGAAAGAGTGGTGGATCACATGGATCTCTTAAATACCAAGTCTTTCCTTAGACAGAATATCCCTTCTATAGTAATTTAATAGCACAATTAAATACTACTATTATACCCTCAAATATTGAAAGAAAAATAGGACAAGAAAGAACACAAGAGTTTTAACGAGGTTCGGTAAATTATACCTACGTCCTCGGGCACTAACACCAGATGATAACTTTACTATCTCCAAAATATTACAAACAAATAGAATTCCTTAAGAATTCTCAAATGGGAGAAGAGAGAAAACTAAGAGAGAAAGATTGGTTGGGATGGTTGAAATGAAAAATGAAAAGGCCTATTTATAGTTGAAGTTCAGGGACTAACTTGCAAATGGCCTAAAAAATTAGGGACCAAAATTGCAATTATCCCATTCAACTTTTCAACATTCGGTGCAACTTGCTCAACCTTTTTAACTAGTTGCTTCCTACCTTTGTTGACCTTTCAACAGTTTGAATATGCGTACCACCCAATGGCCATCGTTGGAACAAATGGAGGTTATTGAATGCCCCAAAGCACAGATATTTGGTGAGGTTGAAATCCCAAACCAACAACCCTTGTTTTGCGTCAATGAGGTATCTTCATTAATAGTTGATATTCCATCTTCATTCCTTGAGATTACATCCAAATCATATGAGATTACCTATAAATTGCCTTTTCAACTAACTAATATTCTCACCTTCTCTCTTACTTAAATTTAAAACTCTTTAATCCATGTTTAATATATTTGCCAGGACACTTTCCCTGTTTTACAAGAATTAACACTGAAGACGAGTGATATGATGAAGGGCATATGTGATGGACAACTCTCATTGCAGTGTTTCCCAAACCTCGAACTTCTTAACCTCCAATTCTTTCCTGAGGCATCCACTACTCTTCCATATTCTTTCATTCGATCACTACCAAAGCTTCAGAAGCTTTTTATAAGCAATGCTTCCATTTCTGAAATAGTCCGGTCTGAAGGACTCAGCCACAAGGAAAGACATACATCAGCATTCTCTCAGTTAAAGGAATTAAGCTTGTCTGAACTTCCAGAGTTGGCATTAAAGACTTTGTTTGAAGGACTCATCAATGAGGAAAGGCACACAACGGCATGCTATCAGTTAGAGGCGTTAAGGTTGTCTCAACTTCCAGAGCTAACAGTAATGACTTTAGAGCCATTTTTGTTGTCTTTCAAAAATCTATTAAGTGTGGAAGTTTCAAGATGCCATGGATTCATCAATCTAATGGCATTCTCGACAGCTAAGAGCCTGACGCTACTAGAAAGATTGAGCATAGCTGATTGTGAGTTGATAGAAGAAATCATATCATGTGAAGGTGAAGACTTACTAGGCAGCATTGTTTTTCCCAGCTAAAGTATTTGAAATTAAGTCATCTGCCAAGTCTAGCAAGCTTTTCATTGGCGCATCATTCACTGGAGTTCCCAGTTTTGCAAATGGTGAGAGTGACAGAGTGCCCCAATATGAAGAATTTTTGTCATGGAGAGTTAAGCACACCAAGGCTGGACCAAATGCACTTAAAAAGAGATGAGGACGGTGAACTGCAGTGGGAAGGCGACCTTAACACTACCATAAAACATATGTTCGATGAAACGGTACCAATCATTTTAAAGTGTTTCACTTTTGATAACGTTGGTTTTACCTTTCTTTATAATTGTTTCTTTTTATCACGCACGTACAGAATGTGAAAAATTCTCAAGTGGTCGAGGTTACTGATCAGTTGCTCCAAATGGAATAAGGAAATATGTTGGGTTGCAAGCTCAGTTTCATTTCAATTCAAACCAAATGGTAATTTACGCTTCTATTTTCATCATGGCTTAACTAATGCTTTACAAAGTGACCATGGAAATGCCTTTTTCATTGTAGGTTGTGTTGCTCTATTGGAGTATGGGGGCTTCCACTATCCTTTATGCAGTTCTTGCAAATCCACTATTGAACTATTGCATTTCACATTATAACCTAAGTATTGATTTTGAAGTGCATCATGTTTGGCACTGGGAATTACACCTATGAAAGCTTTTAGTAGTAAGGTTGACCCCAGTTTTATGGATGTATTTCAGCCACATTATACTTTTTGCTGGTATTTTTGTATCAGCTTGGGGGATTAGACGATTTAATTAAGATTGCTACTCATTTTGTGTGTGCTTGTTTCATCTTTTTTTGTTCTCTCTATAAAGAATATTATGTACTTATTTCAGTATTTTGATGAAAAGCTGAAGCTAATATCTCCTTCAATCCCAGGATTCACATATTCATCCTCGCAATGATAATATCACCAATTCTCCTTTTTTAGGCAATAGGAGAAACAATCTAAAGCAAGAAGAAAACAAACCAATGCCATAAATAATTGAATGACATCACATGCATAATTGAGAGCTGCACACAGAAGTAAAACAAATTTATTATATTTTCAATGTATAATCTTATGATCTTTTTTCAGTAAGCAAAATAAATAATTTAAGGAGGCCACATATATGTTGGGTAGCTAGTGCCTAAACGAAATTTCTCCGCTATTTGATGAGAGCTGCTTACAGAAGTAGATTTCATGTATCGGGGAGGCCGGCAAGGCACCAGTGGGTGCAATCCATGCCGTTGAAGTCATTGTAAGTGCTAGGATGTGCATCTTTTCTTAATTGAGAGAGCATCGTAATATCAAGCAAATGAACAAGTTTTTTGATGTTCCTTATGACCTCTTTAACTACGTACTCTGTCAGAGGCAAACCGGTTAGATAAATCGATCCCTTGAATGGTGTTGTCTGCCTTGAACAATTCCTTTCTTCTGGCTCATTCCAGTCTATGCCACTGATACATACATAAACAAGAGACTAGTAATCATATTACTCGGAAGGCCGATACAGAACAAAGAGATCGCAACAGGGAAAACAACTCACTTGTAGTGAGAAGGGGAAATTCCTTGAAACATAACTTTAGGCCTATTGGTATCCACATCTAAATCAACCCATTTAGCCCATGTTGTCAAAGCTGTACGAAAAGCAACCGTACGATGAATGTCCTTACGAATCGTCTCATCAAATTGCACATAATCCCATTTGCAGTTAACAATTACAGATCTTTAGCTCTTACTTAAAAGCATCAGTTAATCAGATATTACTTGTTTTTGTAGATCTCATACTATTGCTTCAGTCCTCTATGGTGCCACCAATGCCAAGTGTTGAATATTAAAACATCGATTTCTTTCCATAGATTTCCATCCCTTACAAAATCCAACTTCAAAACTCTGCCAATTGTTTCCTCTTCAACGTCTACTAAGTACAACGAACGAAATAGCATCACGGATACCTTATAGTGCTAAAAGTTTCAGTCCACCATATACATAGACCATAGTTAGTTACCTATACATACATGTATGTATTAGTGTATGTATGTATGGAATAAATTGATTACCTTGAAAGTAACAGTGGAAACAGTGTGATTATGCAAGTCTTGTGTGATTATACCAGATGTAGTAGGCACTGCAGCATGAAGCATGCATAACAGAGATTGCCATTGGTTTATACTTATGGAGTCCCCAATAAACATTATCTTCTTGCCCCTTAATCTCCTCAAAAAATGCGTCCCATCAAACCTGTCATTTGTTCCATTAAGCTAATAGCCACGCAGATCAAACATTGAGGGTGGTGAGAGATATGTACCTTGGCAAATTACACTTGCTTGGTTGCCATCTATATTTAACGTAAAGATAATTAGGGCGGCCATACATGAGGCAATTAAACTCCTTGTGGTTGAAAGGACAGGCTGATGTATCGTAGAGGGGATAGGAACTGTCATACACCCACTTACCTTTGTATACATTGCAACAACCATTGGCATTTTCTAAACATAGAAATGAAATGGTGAGAAAGCTAAGAGCAATAAGAGAGTATGATCTTCTTGTCCTTGAAAACCCCATTAGAGAGGAGAAAAAATGTTGTTTGAATTTGCATTTACTAGTACACTTGTTTGATGGATAAATAGACAGATAGGCATCCAAGTTTCAGCTATTTTAGTGTTGCAAGCAATTTGGTTCACATGTGTTGTGGGTGGTTGAAGTTACAAATCCATCAAAAATTAAGATTTGGGCAGATGAAATACATATATATATATAAACTTAGCCCTAATGTTTAATTTTTGTTAATTTAATATTAATTTTTTTATAACTTTAATCATTAACCTTCAAAATTTAGTCAAATTATTATTAATTTTAACTACAATAATGTGGTATCTTGCATGGTAATTGTAGAAATAATTTTTTAGAGATCTAACTTATAGATAATAAAATTAATTTTTTAAATAACTATTCAATCTGGAATTATTTTTTATAAATACAATACTAGTTAATGATTGGTTATTTTTTTTTATTTTAAAACTTACTAATAGTGCAAGTAGGATTTAAAGAATTTAATTTAAAATTTATCAAGGATTTTATTTATGAATTATAATTTTGAACTTAGTAATATATAAAGGCTAAATTAGTCAGAAAGGCCGATTTAAGAAATAATTTGGTTGTTTAGGCTTATTTCTAATATATTTATCGGAGGAAGCCGATTTTGGAGAGAAAAAATGAAAATGTGTTTAAGATGATGCATTTTTAATATCGATACCCTTGTATGTGTTACTTCCTTCAATTAGAGCTACAATGGAATTTGCAAATTTGTTGATTGGATTAAAGAGATTCATCGACAATGTGGGGAAGGAGAGATGCTTTGTGTAGTGCTACTTTCTAATGGTAGCTAGCATCTTGTTTTCTCCTAACTTTGGAGGATGGATGGTGAATCCCCCATATCAAAATCTTTTTTCTATAATTTAATGGAGAGAAAAGAAAACATTATCAGAGTAAAGAGAGTGAGATACCATTAAAAATGGGAGTACCTTTACAAGAAAGTGCCATTATAGCAGCCTCACAAGGAAACAGCTGCCACCACCAGCACCACCCATTCTTTCATGGTTTGATAGCCAATTTGTAAGTCAAAGTTCCATAAATCTCATCATAAATACAAAATATTTTTGATTCCAGTATAGTAGCTTTTCTAAAATCATGTTTTAGACATGATAAACTTGTAAGGTAAACAAACATGTTGAGAAATGGTAAAATATGTGAAGAAAAATACATATGAAAATGAACAAAAGAAAAACATAGATAGAATTTTGAAAGATTAAAAACTCAAAAATAAATATTTACAAATTTTCTCTAAATTAACTTGGATTTTCATGGTATATCTACAAATTTTCTTTTCATTTTTCTTCAACCTCAATCTTTTTATTGGTTATTAGTTCACAGTTTGATGTTTTATTTAAGTATTTCTTTCTATCAATTTTGATTGTGTTATTGTTTTTTCCTTTTATGAGAATAAGTTTTCATTAAAAATAATAACCATTTGACTTTTATTGAGTTTCGGCTATTTGTTCTTTTAGTCAATTTTCTATTAAATTTTAATTTTGGTGATTTCATAAAAATAAACATTTTGTAATTTTAAAGTTAAAAGGGGGAAACTAAATTAGGAAACATAAATTTGAAACTAAGCAAAATAAGAATGTTGTGTGTGTATCTTTTAAATGAAAGAAACTGTTAAGGACAAGAGCCTTTTTGTTTAGTAAGCAATTAAGAAAGTGATGATGGAGTATGTAACAAGTATTGTATTGTGTATTAAATCATTGTGTTTATGGATCCGTATGTTGGCTTGATAGTTAAGGTATTTATCGTCTCAGGTGTGGTCTTTGCAACATTGGGCCTGACTTGTTTATGTTTAATTGCTTTCCAAGGTCATTCCCATATTAGAGGAAAATTGTGGTGATATGGACCAATTTCCACCAAACATGTCTGTATAGCCCAATATTTGCCCAACCCATCACAAAATTAAACCAACCCTAACCAAACCCAATTTAGCCCAACAGACTAAAACCCTAAGCCCAGCCCAAACCTAAACAATTTTCAGCAAAAAAAGAGAGGAGAAGAACCCTAGCCGCCGCCCCACCTTGGCCCGCCACTACCAGTTGTCTGCCACCAGCACACCCACTTGCCTCCACCACTCTATGCCTGCAAAAGAAGACAAAAAAGGACAGCAAAGAAAAACACCAAAAAATGAAATTCTTTGTATTTTTTTTTGGATTTTGGGCTATATAAAAGCCCTATGGTCATTGTAAACGGAGGGGTGGATTTTGATTTTTTTTTTGAGATTTCAAAGGGAAGAATCGGTTGTATTTTGGGGGACCCTTTTTTTCTTTTTTTTTTCTTCTTCTCTCTTTCAATTTCTTAACCAAAAGCAAACAATTGATATCCGAAATACTACAATCTTAACATCGAAAGGCAGAGATTCGAACACCCAAAAATCAGTAAATCAACAAGTCAAAAAATCAGAACCGGAAACCTAAGGTGGTTGTGAATCTATTCTTGTTTTGTCTTTTGTTCTATTTTCCCATATATATATACTAAA